>NC_081146.1:26860763-27160763 GCF_958295425.1 Solea solea | reverse complement strand
CGATACGTAGATATCTTCATTGATAAATTGTGCATATCTGGATGTTATTTTAGTTAAAAAAAGATTACATAAATACAACATAAATAAAACTAAATAAAGATTAAAGTCAGATTCACTCCATCAGTCACTGTAAGGCTGCTGCTGCTGCCACCTTGTGGTGATGTATAAATGACGACGATGTGATGAATTGCTTGTTTGAAACTTCTCTTTTCTTCTCTTACAGAACGGAGCGGTCAGTAGGGAGAGCCTGGTCGTGTAACCATGACAACCAGACCATTAATGCAGCTTTGATTCTCCTAAAAAAAAGGAAACTGTTAATATTCGTCACACTGGTAATTTGCTGTGCTTCTTTTTATATTCCATGATTTACACAAATGGATGCTCAATGCTAAGATGTACTTTTTTATCGAGGGAGAGGTGCACTTATGAAATGTTTTTTGACTTTTTGTTAATACAAGATTATGGCTGCCGCAAGTGCCTTAGAGTGTACATAATTTTACGTATGAGTATGAAAGTGATAAAGAGATGACGTGTAAAGAGGTTCATACGTGTAAACATTTAAACTGGTTTGAGCCAGATGTAGATTTCGTTGAAGGGGCTTATGGGTTATTTTTATTAAGTTTTTATTATCACAAACCTGTTGCTTTTAGTCATGTTGTAGCAAATATATTGAAACTTTGTGAACAAAATATTCTCAGAAAATGTGTTTTTAATGACTTCAAATTGACTTTTACTCTTCAGTTTTAGAAACTCTTTTGTTTCATGTTTAACCTCCAGTATAATGTTCATCAGGCAGTCGTGTGTTTGTGATATGCAGGTGCCACTGGTGATGAGATGAAATCTTATTTTACAATAAAGGCCTTCCTTTGCCAGGACATGCACTGGATTTGAGTTTATTACCACTAGATGGTGCCAGCATGTCAGTGTGCCATTCAAAGAGACAGACAAGGAAACAGCAGTTCATTCAAACTATTACAGCAGTTAAACAATATTTTACCATGACCACGATATTAGCTGTAAGTTTAGTTTAGTGCAGGATTTGTTTGGGACACACACACACACACGATATGAGAACGGTAGACCACCATTAGATTTGTTTTTGCAATGCTGCAGTGACCACACAGTATAATTATTTTACAGAAAATATGGGAAACGTGTATGCAGTTTTAAAATTCTAATTGTTTCATAAAGATTATATATAATTATATATAAAAGATTTGCTGTGAACGAGGTCTGTTATGTGAGAGTTGAGAGCGACGTTTATTCTCATCATTCTAATCCAAATGGCAACAGTCCCAGAATTTGAGCGACATAGAAATAAGAAAGAGTCTTGAGACGTTTGCACAGTTCTGTACGTTACTGTACATGTAACACTCGGTTATTGAGACACGAAACGCGGCCCATTGGTTGAATTTCTTGAAGGACGTTGAGCTAGTCCAATGAAAGCTGGAGTAGGGGGGGGGGCAGTGAAACTCGGGGGGGAAAAGGCTCGAAATCCTAAAAGTTAATGCAGCAAAATGCACTAAAATTACGGATCGTTTTGCCGCTACAACAAGTTCCATCACTGCAGCGGGAGCAGGGCCGACGGCGTCATCATCATCATTGTCAAGTGCAGAAACAGTCCCATCAAGTGACACGTGCAAGTACCTATTCAGGTGGATTCAGAGGAGGAGGAGGAGGAGGAGGAGGAGGAGACCCACGAGACCCACGAGACCCACCAAGGACAGATTGAGGAGGTGTGTGTGTGAGACTTGGTGTCCTACTTCAAGTTATTTTAGCTTGCCATTAAGTTATAGTTTGCAGGTGTTACAGCTTTCAGTTATTATTATGTAATGTTAGTGAAATGGATGATGAATCATTGTTAGGTTTATGTTCTTGATCTCACTTTTTTTGTCTGTCAAACTTTCTCTTTAAGGCTGCTCTGTCCCCCATGTTCCAGGGATGTTCCAGGGATGTTCCAGGGATGTGTCTTTCATTGGTGTGCGTTCTTCACACGTGTGAGTTACTGTACTGTATACTGTTGTAATGTGTTCTTGCTGACATATAGCCTACTGCTTCTACAGAGTGACTGTAATAAATGCAAGTATCTATTATTGCATTATTTAGAAGAAATGATACTTCTCATTCTCACTGTTGTCTTGATCCACCTGGCCTCTTGTTCTCTCCCCTTATATTTTTCTTTTTCTTTCATTATGAGTTTATGAAATAGTTCTTATTTTAATTCAGTAGCAGATGAATGGAGCATATCTGACCTCACCTGTGCTTTGTGTCTCCCTCAGAGCACCAAGGTCTCAGCATATGTGAGTACAAAATAAGTTATTATCTCTCTGTTAACTGAACTGATCCCTGCTCTCTTTCTTTCCTTTGTCTGTCTCTGCATCTCTCTCTCATTCTCTCTCTTTATTTTATGTATGGCCTTACTGTCTATGATTATGATTATGATTATTTCATTAAACACTGAAAAGACATCTCTCGCAGTGTTTCTTTGACAACCATGTTGCTGTATGTACGCAGACTGATGCAGAACAAACGATGAGTCGGTGTTGTGGACACTGTCCACTGTCTCTCTGCTGAACAATGGGCGAGTAACGTCAAGCAAGAGAGAGCAAATGACGTGATGCCTGAGAAAGTCCAAGATCTCTGTCTCACCAAAGAAAGTGACCGAGATCCTGAGGACAATCACTCGTTTACTCAATAACAGTGGACGCCACGGGTGAAGACGCTATTACAAGGGTTCATCTATATGTTTTCTGTCCAATCTATTTGCAGCCATGTTACAGTTCCCTCCATCTGTCCTCACACTCTCAGAGAGAAAAAGAAAAATATTCTGATTGGAGCAACATAATCTTTAACATTTAATTTAATTTCCTCGAAGAAAAAAAAATTAAGATTGTTCAAACAAATGTTTAGTATTAGATTAGCGAGGTCCTATAACCTGCAGATGTGATGATTGTACATAAACCTGTAAATGCAGTTAATCATGTGGTAAGTGGAACAGAAAAGACTGAATGTGTTTATCTCTTTGCAAATGACTGGCCTTTACGGCTCCTGACAGACAATGAATACATTCTAAGTGTGTTGTTCTTTCACCCGTCTCGGTCCAGCACAGACACAGAACCCCCCTGGATCACCCACATCTCCCCATGCACCACGTCTACGCCGCAGTAATGCAGACGCAGCACGTGTGTTCACATTGTGTGGATTCTAAAGTTTGTTACGAGAACACACTTTGTCTTATGTGACGAAATCCAGTTTGTCGGCCCAATACTCAAATACAGTGATTCCCAAAGACTGGGTTGGGTCCCACAGATGGGTCAGGGAAGATGTCTTTTGGGTCCTCAAACAAATTTGTCTGAAATAATCATTTACTACACGTCTATGTTCTAATTATTCATTTACCAATAAAAGTTCGGCCCAACAAGGCCCCAGCCCGACAAGTACATTTTGATTGACAGCTTTTTAAAAGCCTGAACCCGTTTACAGCGTGACATTATTTAAATGTCCGGCTTCAGAAAGTCTCTTAAAAAGCCCTGTGTGTCCGGTGCCTCCTCAGCATCCACTTTCACATCTGACCGCTCATTTACCGTGCAAGCCTGAACCCGGCCCAGGCCCAGGCCCAGGCCCGTGTAAAATAATAATAATGAATCCCATCGGGTCTCGTTGGGTTCGGGCAAAGATCTGAAGCTCTAGCCAGAACACCTCACCAGGGAGGCATCCAGGAGGCATCCTAACCAGGGGCTTGAGCCACCTCACCTGGCTCCTCTCAATGCGGGGAAGCAGCGGCTCTGATCTCGAGTTGAGGTCAGCAGCACCCAATCCCCACTGTGCACAGTGTCGACGGTGCACTTGCCCCCCCCCCCCCCCCCAAAGTGCCAGATTTTGGACCAGAATCTCCTCAAAACTGTCCAGAAAACATTTTTCATGGCCTCACCCAACTCCTCCCACGCCCAAATCTTTGCTTCAGCGACCCGCCAAAGTGCCATCAGGCTCAGTGGGTTACCACCACGACAGGCACCGGCCACCTTATGACCACAGCTCCGGTCAGCTACCTCAACAATGGAGAGACGAAACGCGGCCCATTTGTATCCTGCCTCGCTCGGGGCGTGGTCGAAGCTCTGTCAGAGGTGGCAGTGAAAAGTCATGTATTGAGGATAGGATAGATTTAATCATTTTAATACATTTATGAGCCTAAACTGGCCCAAAGCCTCTGCCCTGCGAAGCCAAAGCTCACAGTGTTGCCATGGCTTGGTCAAATTGCTCGTAGCAGCAAGTTGAAGAGTTACAACTGCAAGACTAATGCCAAACAAGAAACAGAGACAATAGTGAGAGCAGAGAAAAAGGGATTGTTGTGATTAAAAGACAATTATGTGTGCTCATCTACTTCCCAGTGTTGTGTGGTGACAGGCTCGAGCTGAGCTGAGCTGTTCTGTCCCAGAAGGCCTTGGGAGACAATGGCTCCTGTGTCCACGAACAGGGAGGGGGTGTGTTAACAAGTCTTGAGGCATCACAGCACCATACAATGGTGTGGACACTCCTAATGTTATAACTGGGATCAATAACTTTATCTATTTTTTAATTTTTAATTTTTGCTGTCAAGTCGATGAGTTTCCTGTCACATGCCTAAATATTTACAATCCTAAATGGTCTGTATTCATATAGCATGATCATTCTAGTCTTAATAAACCTGCAAAGAGCTCACACACATTTATACATTTAATCTGTTTCGTGCTTTTTTTCTGTCACACATCGAAGTGCAGATCAGAGTGAGCAGCAACCAAACCAATGACAACTCAGTTTCATTGTGATGAACTTCTAAATCAGATTTCACAATATCATAACTTACAGAGGGAACCAACAGCTTTTATGTCCCAACAGCAGGTTCAAGTGTTTTCTATAGAGTTATGAGCTGTACTGTGTTTATTATTATTAATAATAATAATAATAATAATAATAATAATAATAATAATTATAATGTACACTGTGAAAAACACAGTCAATAACATGTGAATATTATTCTCTTCATTGTTTTGAATGTAAGAACACACTTCCTTTGTGTAAAAAAAATATTTTCATTTGAAAACTTCATCCCATAAAACAATAAAATAATAATAATTAATATTATATCATTCATACGAATGCAGATGGTGTTTTTTTCTAATTTCTCACACTTGGTAACCCTTTGAAGTGAAACTAACATATGGATGGAGTATTAGGGCCAAACTGAAGAAAAAATGGTTTTCTTTTGAGAAAAAAGTTGTAATATTATTCGTAATATTACGAGAATATTGTCGTAATATTATGAGAATGAAGTCATAATATTATGAGAATAAAGTAATAAGAATAAATTCGTAATATTATGAGAATAAAGTTGTAAGAATAAAGTCGGAATATTATGAGAATAAAGTCGAAATATTATGAAAATAAATTCGTAATATTATGAGAATAAAGTCGTAATATTATGAGAATAAAGTCGTTAGAATAAAGTCGTAATATGAGAATAAAGTCGTAATATGAAAATAAATTCGTAATATGAGAATAAAGTCGGAATATTATGAAAATAAATTCGTAATATTATGAGAATAAAGTCGTTTTATGAGAATAAAGTCGTAATATTATGAGGATAAAGTGAGAATTATTATTGAAGCTAAATAAAGATGAGGAGCTTGGAGCACTTCGTGAAGTTGAATTTTGGTTTGGACTTCACAAATAATGAAATACTTGTTTATCATGAGCATCAGGACGCTGGTTTACATCTGCGTTCTGTTGCTACATATTTTTATATATATATATAACAATATGTACAGTATATATATCCACAGCAGACATTACAATATCTTATCATATTCACATTCATGGGTGTACATAGAGCACTTTTCTAGTCTAGATGACGACTCAAAGCTGCTTCACACTACGGTTTTACTATTTGAGTTGTAAGAAGACTCGCTCTAGCACGGAGTTACTGTCGCCCCGGTTACTGTTACTGTCAGTGTGAACATAAAGTGACATTTAAGTTACTACATTATTTTAGGGACTGAAGGGCAACAGGCGACAAAGTGGTCACATGAGAACCATGGTGCATATTTACTGTTGTACATGTCAAACCTCCCTCTGCTGCAACAGTGTTCTGCTTTTGAAATGATCTTAAGCTCAGGAAGATGTGAGATGTGAGATGATTCACTGGTGGCACAGTTCACACACAAGTCCTTCTCAGGTACTGAAGTTTAGCACGTTCATTCATTGTTCACCACTTCATCCTTCATGAAGGTCGCAGTCAATCCCAGAGGTCACAACTTGCATGTGATACATACACTCATTCACACAGACATTTCGTTAGCCTTCTCATCATCCTCATCCTCCTCATCACCAAACTCTCCCTGTGTTTTTGACACGACCCTCAAACACAAACAAACAAAAAGGATGTGGATGTGAACTCCATCAGTTCAAAATGTTCAAATATGTTCTGTTCTGTTCCATCCGGCAGAAACCAACCCGGAGGTGCTGATGGAGATGCCTCAGAGCTCAAAGCCTCACCCGTATTTGTTAGAGCGAGGGCGAACAGTGTGGCCCTTTGTGACCCCCATGTGTATTAATGAATGGCTGTGCCTCTGGGCGGAGTCTTAGGACAATGCTGCTACACTGATAGACTGATTTTCATATGGGAGGGATAATGTGATGGTGATGATGGTGGCAGCAGTCGGGAGGGTGGTTTATTCTCCACCAGTGGGGGTTGGTACAGAGAGTGGCAAGAGTTCTCGTGTGATGCTTTGTGTGTGATTGTCAGAGGGAACGCTCAGGTGGTGAGCGACCGCGGCTCGGACACAACCACCTACACAGGTGAGGGGCTTTTGTCTTTTTCACTAACTAGGACCTGAGATTCCTTTCTTCCATTATACTGTTTATCCTGTAGAGAGATAGATAGAGAGATAGATAGAGAGATAGAGAGATAGATAGATGCTTCAAAGAATGACAATAATCAGACCAGTTATTTCAGTTTAATATTCCAATTTCACTAAAATCAGATGAGGATGGTGATGATGGAAGATCAGTGGTGTACCTACTGTCTTCACTTTGTGTGTGTGTGTGTGTGTGTGTGTGTGTGTGTGTGTGTGTGTGTGTGTGTGTGTGTGTGTGTGTGTGTGTGTGTGTGTGTGTGTGTGTGTGTGTGTGTGTGTGTGTGTGTGTAGCTGAACAGGTGATGGCTCTGTTTGTGGTCATTCAGAAGGGAAACACTCTCATGAGCGCGGAGGCCTGTGGTTTACCATGTGCACAGTTCACTGGGACCTGCCAGAGTCACTGGGACCTGGCAGGTGGAGAAGCAGTTGGTGCTTGGCATGTTTTGTGTTTTGTCATGTTGATGATCAGCCAACTGAATTTCACTCTGCTGTTCTCTGCTCTGCTCACTTCACACTGTGGACCAGTATAAGCACTGCGGCGTGGGGCTCACACCTATGGATGTGGAGAATAACACAAATCACAGTTACCTCAGAAGACCTAAGATAACAAGATGGAGAAACTGTTAGTTCAAAAAAAACATTGATAGAACAGAGAAGGAACCACTGTGTGTGTGTGTGTGTGTGTGTGTGTGTTGGTATAGTCTGAATCTGACTGCTCAGATATTGGCATATGTTTAAATGTGTGTTGCACTGGAGCCATCACAGCCCAGCACACACCGTGTGTAGCACTGGGAGATGTCATGTTGTAAGACCATCTGCTCTTCGCAGTATTGTGAGGGCCTTGTAGCTTGTGGTGAAACAACAGGCACTGCAGGCAAACAGCCTGCAGTGCAAGCTGTGAGCAGGCCTGCTCTGGAAAAACAATTCCTTCAGTTCCTCCCTCGTGCAAAGGGCAACGTTCGGGCTTACAACATTCCCATTCTTTCCCACTCCTCTGTCCAGTAGCAAAGGCAAAGCTCTTGTGCATCATCAGCCACAGACAAGATTCACAATGAAAATGTTGTTCTTGGCACAGTCGACGTCTTGTGTGAGCGATTCAATGATATAAAGTGACTCATACAAGGTGTAATGGCCTCATTTAGCAGAGCTGAATCCCTGAAGCATGGTGTAGCATCACTGATGATGATGATGATGATGATGGTGGGGTTTGATTACATTAGATAATCAATGAAAGATCAGATGATTTCTTCCCTGATTGTAGGCCACGGGCCAAAAGCAAGTTCTGTCATGGAACTACGACAGAACTAAGTGTCTACATTACTGCAGGTAACTCGGTTTTAATTATTATTCTTATCATTATAATTATACAATATACCAACTGCAGTATCAGTGAACACTAGTTTGATACATGGACCTGACTTCCTGCACAGCTCTGCTCTGCATTTACATTATACTTTTTCTACATTTAAGTCTGACGTGTCAAATGAAACCCTTTGGTGAGTCCTTATCACCACTAAGTCTGGCACTTTTAGAACAAAGAAGTCCATTTTTGTCTTCTGATTTGTTTCTGGTTACACCACTTCATTTTATTTTATTTTTTACAAATTTTAATAAATTCCACTGCAAATTGACATCACGTCACCTAAGAGACTGAATAGCTTTATCTTTGAAATCTTCCATTTGTTTTCATTCATTTTAATCCAATTAAAACAGTTAAGAAGAAGTAAAATAAATTAGAGTACAACGAAATTGAAATACAATATTAATAGCCTCCACAAAATATTAGACTTATCTAACCGCAAAATAAAAACTGTAAACAAGTGACATGAAATAAATGATCAATATAATGTAAATAAGGCACTGCACAAAATAAGATATTAAAGAAACCAGACAAATTACAAGTAGGATTTAAATAACTGCATAATTGCAATAATAACTATGTATGTATGTATATATATATATATATATATATATATATATGGGATGAATAAAGTCTTATTTAATCAAGATTATGGAATATTAACTTTAAAATGAATGACGTGCACTTTAACACTTATCTAAAGATTAACACTATAAACACACTTCAGACACCTTGGCTTACAACTATGATTTATAAAGGGGTGACTATTACTAGCAGGGCAAACGTTAACCAGATGTGAAATAGAAGTCACCTTTATGAGTTTCCCTGAGGAATGTAAGGTGGGACTAGTAACCTACGTTACTAGTTTCCATCACAGCTCACCTGCAGTAACATTAACTGACGTTAAAACTAGATATTTATTGATTAGCAAACCATGGTAGGACACCAACCTCAGACATGAATTCAATTCAGTTTTATTTGTAGAGCACCAAATCACAACGTATATTATCTCAAGGCAGTGTGCATAGTGAGGCAAAAACCATACAATATTATTGAGAGAAGAGAAAGCCAACAATTCACACGATGAGCAAACAGTAGGAAACACTCGGCATCTTTTAACTGAAGAAGAAATCTCTGACAGAAGCAAACTCAAACACGTGCAGCAGCTGCCTCGACCGGCTGTGGTCAAAGGAATAATGGGGGACAGAGGAGAGGTGGAGATTATTTGAAAGTATGATTCTGATTATTATAGTTGCTAGAAACGAATGTGCCCCTGGATGGATAGTGCTGCTAACATTTGCCCGATGCTGCCTATGCCACAGGTCACCTCTGGGTTAAAGTTCAGCAGAAAGGATGTTCTTCGTCATTTGTGTAGTAAACTTCCTTTTCAAAATGTAAAAGTCATGCTCTGGCTGGTTTGTCTTATACACTTATACTAGCGTACTTATGATACATATACATACATATATATATATATATATGTATATATATATACATATATATATATATATATCTATCTCCACTTATCTCCAGCTAGTTTATAGAGCGATTCCCTCGAGCTTTTCCATGGCTTCATGATAGTGCCATCACTTGGATGATGTCCAAATGGCTTTTGGATACAGTGACTCACCCTACATGTAACAATGAGGATGGAAAAAAGTTCCCTTTGGTGGGACAAGTTGTCTTTGTGTCTCGCGTATGTAAACTAGGTGGACCTCTGACGAGACATATGCTTGGTATGCTGTGTTCCTCGCCTACAGACATTCCTCTGCAGAGAGAACATTGAATATACACATGACAGAAACATCAACCCTTTTCAATGAAAGTGGTGTCTTTACATTTACACACTTTATTGTGTCTATTGATGTGATATAGACCCTTAAGTTTAAGTAATTTGTCTTCTATGTAGCTTATTCCTCTCTTGTAAGTCGCTTTGGATAAAAGCGTCTGCTAAATGCTTCAATGTAAATGTAAACTTTGCATGTAACACATGACCTTACTCATATTCATGGCTGTGCTGTTGTTGCCCTCATGTTTGCAGGCATCACTGGCATGAAATAGTTGAGCCGGTGATTTGCTGTCTTGAGTCTTGAGATTGAATAATGAGCCGGCTCAGGGTTCAAGGCGTGAAGACAAATGGTGCAGCTTACACAAATGATGGAAGAGAGGGAAGGAATGCTGAGTGGGCCAAACAACTGCTCCAGAAATGCCTCAATGCATATTCAGAGCTGCCCACATGTAAACCAGAACCCACACAAACGCCCTCTCGTCCTTGTCTACTCTTTTTATCTCCCTTCACTATCCTTTCCCACAGAAGCTGACCACTCTAGAATCCAGAACAGCAGCGTTGTCTCAGGGAGAACAGGAGGAGACGTCAGGACTGTGAGATTGCAGGAGCCTGGTGCTGAGGCTGGTATGAGGTAAGTGTTTTGCATGTGCCGTGTGCACACACATGCTCTGTGGCAGCCATTTGTCTGCCCGATCAATGAGGCCATTGTCTTTGGGGTCAGTGGTGGTGGTGGTGGCCGTGTGTGGCTGCTCGGATCTGTTCTGTCCTACTGTACGACTGCCCGGGCACACTCGCCCTGCTATTAGCCTTTTGTTGCAGCGCAGATGTTGGAGGTTGACATGATATCAGAGAGAGTTTGGTCAGTGTGTGGAGTCAAGACATCTCAAACATGTGACCCTTTAAGTTAAGAGCTGTTGCTATAGTAGATCCCACAAAGGGCCTGGGCTCTCCCCATCAGAGCCAGGCTGTAAAGGCTCCTGTCTTTCCCTTAGACCACACCAGCGGGGTGGAGCAGGGACACCTGGTGCATGAGCAACAACCTGTTGTTCTTGCATTGTTGCCCAGCTCTGTACCTGGGAGATGCAACAGTGGTGACTAAAACACTATCAGGGTACAGAACCACGGTATCCAGTGTCAGCATGTCCACAAGTTAGATCATCGACTTTGTCTTCAGCCCATTGTGCAGCTCTCATACCATCATTCTCCCGAGTCAGCTGTAAAAATAAAGCAACTTTCAGACATGGAGATACATTCAAATTTGAAATAAATCCTTTAAAAGGGAAAAACACAAACCAGAGCAAGTTATGAATGTTACTAAAAGCATACGCACATACATTCTGAGCAAATGGCTGGAAAAAAATGTGATTCATTTACTCGGTGTGTAATCTGTGTGTCCTCTCCTTAAAGCAGGTGATCCAGGCAAAAAGGACCAAACCTCAGACCTTCACTGTCTTTTTGTTTTTCTTCCTTATCATCTAACGTAGTTATCAACAGCAACACAGTTACTATGTATTGACTGATGAGTGAAACATGGAGAATTAGAGAATGATGGTTCTGCACCAGACTGCACGGCAGAAATCTTACTTTGATAATGAAGTTCACTTTGTTATTATCACTCTGTGGAGTGAAGTATTGTTTTTGGTGTGTGTGTGTGTGTGTGTGTGTGCTTCCGCACTTGCCTGCACTTGGCATTATGGCCAACAGAGGGCGCCAGATGCTAGTCATTATTTTTGATTGGTCTGTGTGTCAAGACAAGTCAATTTTATTTCTATAGCCCAACATCAAAAAGACAATTTGCCTCAAAGGGCTTTACAGTCTGTACAGCAGCTGGTACCCTCTATCCTTAGACCCTCTATCCTTAGACCCTCTATCCTTAGACCCTCACATTGAATGAGGAAAAACTCCACAAAAACCCTGGAAAAATGGGAGAAAACTGAGGAAGAGCCAGAGAGGAGGGATCTGTCTGTCAGGACGTGCAGTACACAGTAAATATTGCAGCGTTAAATCAACACTTAAAGAGTTCATTTAACACTGTGTGCGAGTGAATTTGGTCCTTATCAGAATTGGTGTTAAATGAACTCTTTCTACTCAATGTGCTGTTGGAATAACTCTGAAAGAGTCACTGAACGTTGACACTGACAGACTCAGGCTCTTCCTTGCATTCATAGACCGATTGCAGCCACATCAGAGTTTTTTTAGTTTTCTAAATTTCCTCAGCCGTGACAACATTATTTAAATTGTGTTTAAGACCCAGTGATACTGACATTCACCTTACTTTCCCTCTGTCAAGGTAGCACCTGCTTCTGTGTGACTTTATTGTCCATGGCTATACATGTGTCTTATATGTGTCCTCTCTGTGTGGACACACCGCTGATGTCACTGCTTGATGATGATGATGATGATGATGATGATGATGATGATGATGATGATGATGATTTCACTTTTTTTTTCTTTACAGAGACAAAGGTTTCCAACCTGCCTGGGTGTGAGAGAACACCCTCTAGTGGAGCTGCTGACAAACTGCCCTGCACAGCCCTTGTTTCGTTTTACCGACAGCATTTTAAGGTGACAATTTACGGTGACACTTAGAGTTTATTGGAATAAAGTCATTTTTTATTTGATTAAAGTTTTTATTTGATTAAATGTGACAAAGATAAAAAAGAGAACAATAAAAATAAGCAGCACGTGTAATGGTATGGAAGACAGTCGGTACTCATGTCATGCTCCCATCAAGACAAAGACTTTCCCTAACAACTCCATTCATTGTGCGTGACTCACAACATGAGTGTGTGCAGTCCAGATCTGTCTCTTACATTTAAGTATAATAATTATCTATAATTCCAAAACGACTCAAAAAGTATGATCAAAATAAATGGTGATGTGATAAAAGTTCACTAAAGTTTTTATGTCTGTTGAAGACATTAATATCTAACAAATACTATTACATCTGTTAAATAAAGGTTCAAGTAACAATTAACAAATCAAAGGCTTTAGTTTGTATATCAGTCTTTACTTTTCTGGAAATGGGGTTTGTAAATAAACAGTGATACAAGGATTTTTGAGATTTAAAATGCTTGCACAAAAAACTGATTTGTGGGTAAATTGAAAAAGAAAATGATCATGTGATTTTCATTCATAATACAGTGTGTTTTAGAGAGGACATTTTCCTCTGTGACTCTTAGACAGAAGGACATTTGAGGACATATTGACTTCATATTCACATCATACGTTCATATAAGCATGAATGTTCTGTAAGAGTCCAGTCACATGTTTGTGATGCATGTACTCACTGACAGAATACCACCTGTTCCAGAGGTCTATGGTCTCGCACCGAGCAGATACCATGTGGTGTTTGGAGCTGCTCTTAACACTGCTGTTGATCATCAATGGTAAACGAAACAAAACAAATCACTCGACTTCATCACAGTTGATACGTTTCCTGATGAAAACGTCTAAAGAGAGTTGTTGTAATCACACGTCACGGTCTGATCTTCACGCTCCGATCTTCCCTCAGATGCCAGTTGCCAGTGGAACGTCTGGGTCCCTCGTGACATCTCGGCCATGACAAACTCCTGCGTGGTCATCCCGTGCACCTTCATGTATCCGTCTGGCATCAGGCCATACCGTGGTATTCACGGTATCTGGTACTTTGGCCAACCCTATCCTCAACTCTTCCCTCCAGTAGTGTTTAAGACACGCACAGACATTGTACACGAGAGCTATAAGGGCCGCACCAAGCTGCTGGGTGACCTGCACCAGAGGAACTGCACTCTGCTGATCAACAACATCGGCCCAGAGCACTCAGGAAGATACTATTTCCGTGCTGACCTCGGTGGAGCCAACATGTATACATATCCAGACTTCTCTGAGCTCAGAGTTCTTGGTAGGATAAATGATCACAATGGCATGAAATGTAGTGATGAGCGAGAATCATTAAATAAATACTGAAACCATGTTGTAGATCAAATAAGCAACGGTTTATCCATCATACATATAATCATTTATTACCAGGTTAGTTTACTTTGACAGGTCAATGTGAAGTTGATTTCATATAAAATACATATGGCTGTGTACGTTAGTATTTACTTTATGTTGCCGTTTGCACTTTTATAAAAGGATTTATCTGTGTATAAAAACTAAAATGCCTCTTTACTAACCTGAGCTTTCTCTTGCTGTTCACTAGATCAGCCCAACATCGACGTTCCAGAGGAGATCGTCAGTGATGAGAGTCTTGAGTTGACGTGTTATGCTCCTGACAATTGCCCTGACATGACGCCTGAGATCCAGTGGATGTACACGGACTACCTGCCTGACCCGGAGCTCTCTACTGACTACCAGGAAGACAGCAACACGGCGGTGCTCTCCAGCACACTCACCTTCACACCCAGACCAATGCACAATGGACAGCTGCTGGGCTGCAGGGTCTTCTACCCTAACACCACACTGGTCTATGAGAGGCTCATCTCTCTAGACATCAAGTGTAAGTAAAAAAACACAACAGAAGCACATCATACTATAGATTACAGTGCAGTTCAATCAATCAATCCGACTTCATTTATATAAACACATGTGTAAAAGTGATGTAAATTGAAATGATCATCAACAAACAAGAGAACAATACAATCCCCTGCTAGCAAAATGTTTAAAGTCTCATAGTTTCTTCATAAAATGTTCAATTTTTATTGTTATAATTTTTAATATGCTGGAGTGAAAATATTAACATTGACAATCATCATCACATCAAACCAGACACACACACACACACACACACACACACACACACACATGCCACACAGTGGCAACAGTCTCGGCTTGTCCCAACTACCAGAACATCAGTACCGACCAGGAACAACATACGTTTCCACTGCAGGAACCTGGATCTAAAAGGAAGTATCAGGTAGAATATGTTGCCATCAAAATGTCCCTGCGTGATGTACTTCAGTGTAACCGCTCATTTTAACAATAATCTGCAGAGACCTTTAATGTCCTTAAAAAGAGTTCCTGGTAATTAAAGTTTCCTTGCACTTTGTTGTGGGAATGCTGGGTAATGTCTGTTAAAAGCTTGTCCACAACTTTCCCAAACTAACTTAGCTAAAGTGCAGAAGGCAAGCGTACAACAAAATCAGGGTGCTGAATATTTCATATTTACAAAAATTATGAGTAGTTGAATTTCAAGCAGACCAAAATAAGGAGAAGGTGTATAGGATAAAAATAAATAGACAAGAAAATCAATAAAGCGCAGTTAGGACTAACACGATCAATAATGTCAACTGCAACATTCCAACACACCAAACTCAAGAATACGTTGTCATATTTTGATAAATGCTGATGTTTCAGCAGAGACGAGGCACTCGTTAAAGAAGCTGACGTGTTTTGTGTTTTGTGCCTCCAGACGCTCCACGCTCTGTGTGGGTCAACGTGTCCTCAGAGGTGATGGAGGGCAGCTCTGTGGTGCTGCACTGTGAGGTGGAGAGTAACCCTCATTCTAGAATCTCATGGATGTTCGGTGACCAGGAGCTGATATGGGACGAGGCATCCAACATCTCACTCTCCCTGGATGATGTGATGCCTGCACAAGAAGGACTCTACACCTGCGTGGGCAACAACGGCTTCGGCATGATGAACACTTCCCTTTATCTGGCTGTCAAGTGTAAGTCTCTGAGACAGAATCAGGGTAGTGTTCCTAATAAAGTGAACGGTGTCAGTGTTGTGTTGCTGAAAGGTAAACGGTAAAAGGTAATCTATACAAGTCTCATTATCCAGGTCAATGATTCAACCTGATTCTATGTCACAGCACATCACCTCATCACCTCATCACCTATCACAACTTTAATAGAAAGAGCTTGGGTTGTTCAGGGCGCTGAGTTCATGAAGCATGATCAAAAAGACATGAGTATACTAACTAATAACGATGGATGATTTCATTTGTTTGCCTCTGTTGACGCAGATCCTCCTCGCGAGCCCGTGGTAAACAACTCTATGACAGTACTAGAGGGCACCACACTCGCCCTGCACTGCAGCACCCAAGGCAGCCCTGCCCCAACCCTCACCTGGCTGAAAGATGGGGAGCTGATAGGCACCATCACTGCTGATGAGCTGTCCGTGCTGCAGATCATCGATATCACGCCGCAGGGGGACGGACAGTACCGCTGCCTGGCAGAGAACGAGCACGGTCGAGCCAGCAGCTCCTTTAACATCACTGTTGAATGTGAGTGCTGCAATGTTCTGTTCTGTATTACTACTCTGTATACAACTATTTGTGTATGAATGCACCAAACATCATCTCCATATTTCATAATGCCCCCTATTATCCCATTATTAATAATAATTACATTACATTATCCAAAGCAACTTACAAGGGAATTGAGTACAACCTGCCAGGAGTGGAGTTGAACTTGTGACCATGAAGTCTTTTGCACACAGTTCTTAACCACTGAGCCACTCCATAATAATATATATTATTCTATTATTTATTATTGTAGCTCAGAAAACAAGATGTTTTGACATGGTGCTCTGAGCTGTTCACAGCCCCTAAAGACCCTTTCATATACATCTCTAAAAAACATGAAAAACCTATGAAGAAAAGAGATGTTTTTACGTGTTTGATTCTTGTGTCCATTGTCACAAAGTGACCAAACCCTGGAAGCTGCTGATATGACCAACATCACTGAATAAATTCAGAACCTTCAGAACCTTCAGGAGTTCAGAGTTTATTTCAAATGTGACAAAGACACTTTGACCCCTTTCTTTGGCCAGGTGTGTCGTAACCGGCTCTAATCGCCTCGCCTCGAATAGTGGTGCTTGTGGAAACGTTACTTAAACAATGCCGTGGTGAAGGCGAGGCGAGTAATGGGAGCCAGTGGAAATACGCCAGATGTTACCATGTCACTCTCATGTGTCTGACATGCATTTCCATAGTAAAGGATATGTTGTATGAATGCAAAAGACACTGCACCTTCATGGCCCCTGAGACAGGTGTCATATTTTTGAATGAGAGCGTCTGTCCATGTCTCAGCCTGGTTCCTATGTGACACTATGTGACACCACTTTGTCACGTCTGTCATATCAACTGAATTTCCCCGTTGTGGGATCAATAAAGTCTAAAAAACCTGAACTATCACTTTAACTCTGTTTCCTCCTTCAACAGACGCCCCAGTTCTTCTGGAGGAGTCCAAGTGTACAGTGATCAGAGAGGGTGTCCAGTGTGTCTGCATGGCCACAGGAAATCCTGAGCCCACCATCGAGTTCTACCTGCCTGACCTCAACATTACCATCAACGAATCAGACAGACGCTACAACTTCTACACACATATAGATGGATACACCTCCACAGGCATGATCAAATTACGGGAGAAGGGAGAGCGAGCTGACAGCGGCGGCCCTGCTGTCAACGTCCACTGTAGCATCTTCAACATGTACGGGCGAGAAAGCGTCCTTCTGGAACTTCAGCAGGAGAGTGAGTAGAAACCAAAACTCGTTTCTTTGTTTCTGTCCTGAGCCTTTCACTGAATGACTTTATTACAATGATATTTTAAATGAAACCTATATATTGTGTATTGATCCGCATCAGAATCAGTATCAGAATACTTTTATTATCCCAAAGGAAATTGTTTTGTTACAGTTGCTCCATATCAGACTCAGAAGTACCAGGTTTTTTTAAAGAGCACACTAGTTGAAAATTAAAAATGAATAATTAAAAATTTAAATAATTAATTACCTGTGTTAAAAAGTTACCTAATCCCCATTTTGCATGTTTTTGGACTGAAGTAGGAAAAACATCCGCAACTTCAATTCAATACAGTTCAATTTACTTTTCGCCAACGTATTTTGTATTTGTATTTGTATTTATTTATTTGCACCATAAAAAAACGACAATACAAAAAACAGAAAATAAAGAAGAATAGTAAGTGCAGGAGAGGTTAAAAAACCCTACATGGGCTTATAAGAAGCACCTCCCCAAGAAATATACACATTCAAAGGATAAATCAACAACAACAACAATAGGAGAAAGCAACAACAAATAACAACAAAAAAGGAAGCAATACAAGTGCCATTTTATAGCAGACACTCAAAGAAGTCAGAAATAAAAACATGGGTATGTATAAATATAAAATGATTGTATTTAACTGAGTGTATAAGCATGTAAAGAGATAATGATCCAATGACAAATATACTGGAAATATACTGGAAAAAAAACTATTAGGAACTTTGATTTAACAGGTAAGCTTTCAGTCTTAACTTAAAAGTATTGAGGGATGAAGATAATTTAACAACATGAAGATGGGAATTCCAAAGTATGGAGCCTCTGTGAGCAAAAGAAAACTGAGTATGAGTAGTGCGGCAAAAAGGGGGATGAAGTTTATCAGTCTGTCTGGTGTTATAAGAATGGACCTGAGAGTTAACTGTAAAGAATTCATGAAAGGATTTGGGCAGCAAGTGGGAAAGTTGAATATATTTATAAGTAAATACACATGATTGAAGTATATTAATATCGTAGACTGACATTATCTGAAGATTCTTAACGTACATCATCTCATCTCTGTAGATAGTAAGGCACAAACCTTTAGAATATTATAGAGAGAAGAGAAACTCAACAGAGCAAACACTGGACAGCGGAGAGAAAAAAACAGAAGAAATCTCTGACTGAACGTCATTATTCTCATAACTGCTTTCATATGACTCCATATCTTCCCTGTATTTATTTGACATTTTAATGACACCGTGTGGCTCATCAGCTGGCATACACGAAAAAGGCTTCTCTGCACTGGCAGAGATGAAGACCAGACACAGGAGCAGGATGGATGCTGAGCCTGACCTGAGACTGAAGCTGTCCTCAATGGAACCAGACCTTACTGATGTGTCTGTGGTTAAAAGAGAAATAATGCAGTTATTTGATTTTCATTTGCTGTGTGTGATTGTGCACGATGCCAGTTCTAGTGTCTAGTGCCAGTTCTAGTGTCTAGTGCCAGTTCTAGTGTTGTGCCTTTGCACACTGTGGCTGACAATGGTCAAAATAAATAAATGATAGGCACGATGGGAATAAACCTGGTTCGCCAGGAGCAACATGGGGTTAAATGTCTTGCCCAAGGACACATTTGTAGGTTAGTGGACCTTCCAGTTGAAAGGCGACTCGCTCCATGTGATAGACTGGTGACCATCTCCAAAAGATTCCAGATTCCGCTCAGCATCACCACAACTCTGCCCAAAACCTTCACCAAGAACGTCAACCCACACATCACCTCCAGAGAATTGCAGACCTCTTTGGCAGCATATGTGTCTACATCAGGCGAAAAATGAAAAGACATGGCATTTATGTTGCTAGAGTTGCTAGAAGAAAGTCTCTGCCAGTTTGAATTTTGCCAGAGAGCACTTTGGACGAACCAGAGGCCTTCTGAAAGTCCACAATCACAGACGCCATGTTTGGAGAAAAGTCAACACTACATATCAAGAAAAGAACCCGCTCCCAATAGTGAACATGGTGGTGGTCTAAGGTCTGGGCCTTAGACTTGGACAACTCCACGTTATCCAGGGAACAAATTCTTGTCCAGAATCTCTTGCCATCAGTCAGGGAGTTGAAGCTGAGACAGAAATGAGTTGTGCAACTAGACAACAACCCCAAGCATTCCAGCAAAACTACCAGTGAATGGCTTAAGAGAAAGAAGATTCACACTCTGGATTGGCCCAGTCAAGGCGGAACCTGTTTTTGATTGACACATGACAACGGAACCTTTTCTGCCTCAGTTCTGTGTGGATTTTGTGATGAAGTCTGTTAACAAACAGCTGCTTGTTGTTGTGTGTTATTGTTATTATCGGCGATATCGGCCATTTTCATTTGTACATATACACTGTATATAAAAACAAAATTATTATGTTTATTTAAGAATGTATGTATAAATAACTGAGCCTGAAATGAGCTTCCCCTGCTTCAAAGACCAGCGTCCGCCACTGTAAAGCATCTACTATTATTCTATTTAATATTATTCTATTATTATTGCTCAAATTTCTTGAGTACTAAATATTGGTGAGTACCAACATGTCTGAAAGATGACGCATGTCTACGAGCGCAGATTTCGCCGACACCTTGAACAATGACTACATTTCTTTTCTTCTCCTTTGCTCATTGATAATATGACTGTTTTTTCTCCTTATGATTGCCTTTGTTTACAGAAAAGTACATGATGGCAGTTATTGTTGGCACTATTGGAGGAGTGGCAGTCATAGCCTTCATCATTGCAGCAGTGAGATATGTTGGTCAGAACAACAAGAAGTAAGTAACATTATCAAACTAACATAAAGGCCAGTATGAGGCAGAAGTTAGTATTTTCTGATATCCAAGGAAACACGTGAGCCTAGTCATCCATTCTAAAACACATTGGTGCTCATTGGACAGGAGTGTATGTGGGATGGATGTCGATGGGAGAACCTTTTCTTCAAAATCATTTCAGTTGATCTCCATGACAACCCTTGGAAATCCTTGGAGGTCTACATAGGTTGCCTTTTGGAGTGGGTTAGCTCGCTGGACTAATCTAATATTTTGCAGGCACAATTCCCTGCCACTGATTCAGCTGCTGTATCCTTGACCTGCTTTGCTAAATACAACATAGGGATGCTTTCTTAACAAGGGTTCTTTATTTTTGCATCAATGTGAATTTGAACTCCCAAATTTGCAAGCTTCCTCCTCCAAATCCCCCTCGAAGAGGGCGTGAGCTCAGCAACTAAACTCATTAAATAACCATGTCACTCACAGCCACAATGGGCCCAGAGCGTTACCATACACAGCTTGTTGTTTTAAAATGGATGCCCAGGCTTGGCATGACCGAGTCTGATTATGTGACTCCGTCCCCCAGAGAGAATGGCAACCCTAGACAGGAAGTGGTCCTGGAGAACCCAGCTTTGTCCTACAGCGCAGTCAAGAAGGACAAACAAAATCTGAGGAAGAAAGTGGTGAGACATGCCGATGTCATTGATTATGATTAATTAATTAATGGAGGTTGGGTTGAATTACCATTCTTAGATGGTTCGGGGGTTGTTTTTTTGTGCAATGATAAACTATGAGACCCCGTTTCAACCTCTGAAAATTAGATCATGAAAGGAATCTCGCCCATAAGCAGTCTAGCTCTAACATAACATTTCCAGACACTGTTTTCTCTTGCTTTCATTGCTTCTCTGCATTTTCTGTCTCTTTTTCTCTCCCCTAACTCTTGCACAGCTTAAGACAGAGCTGTTGGGCTCAAAGTTTAACTCCATTCTAGAGGAGACTACGGTAAGGTACCTAAAGCCACCATTAAGAGTTGCAATTAAAAGCACAAGCCTTAGCAAGGCTTCTCCTGGCATATCTGCTTCTGTGCTCCGTACACTGCCATTTGCTTCCATAAGTACCTTCTGCATGGCCGCCTCATTGCTAACGCAAACTGCCAAACTAACAGGAAACATCTCAGTCCTCTTATCAGTATGTCAACAACTAGCAACCAGTAACAGCTTTCCTTAATGGTGCCTATACCATTAAGGTGTTCTGTCATGTAAGGTGTCACTGTCAGCGTGCCAGTAATCTGTGCCACTGACTGCTCCTTCTATCTGCAGGGAGAAGACGGGGATTATCAACCTGTGGGCTCTATGGCAGGACTGGAGAAGCAAGAAATGAATTATGCTGTTCTGGAGTTTATCAGGGCCAGGCCCTGAGCAGGGGCCTCAGGGAGGGGGAAGATGACAGCAACTGCAAGGAAATCAAAGCCTAATGAATCATAATCCGTCCCTGATCAGTCAGTTTTGGTGGCAAACACGGTGTCACACACACAAACTGTGTGATCACAGCCCCACTCCACCACTGAATTTCACTCTGCATGACGACATCTTCATTCTCATATCTTCAGATTTGTCAGATATAACTTCTCACCTGATGCCAGTGCTCCCCCTCACACTTCCCCTCTTCTACTGGACAGCCCTTTATACGTCACATGATGAAAAATGATTTACATTTGTAGCCTTAGTTGTAATGCATGGGCTCTAAAACAGTATTAACAGGTAGCCATGTTTTATGTTGCTTTTCCCGTGTTTGTCATTGTAATTGTTGCTGTTACTGTCAAATGATCGATATCTGAGCACTTGCATCCATTTCACCACGTGCTGTGATATGACTGTTACTGTGTCTGCTGCCAGTCAAAGCATTGGGGCAAGTAACCATGCTTTTGTCCTCTTGTTTTTATGCATTTCTCTTGAATGAGAGTGAACCCCCCCCCCCCCCTCCTTTTTTTATTTCATCTGAAGAATGTGGGAGATGGAAATAACATGTCTCAGAATCTTGTTTCTACATAATTGTATTTAATACATGCTGTGACTCAGTATCATCTCATAATAAATGAAAAAAGTCACCATCACTCTTGATAATACGGTAATTGAAAAGATCTGCTCACTTCTGAAAACTGTTACAGTTTCTTTTCAGCATTCAAATGTAAAATTCATACAAAATCTATACTTTCACAAGAGAGTGGTCAGTGTGTGTGTGTTTGTGCGTGCGTGCGTGCGTGTGTGTGTGTGTGTGTGTGTGTGTGTGTGTGTGTGTGTGTGTGTGTGTGTTAGAAACAGACAGACATGTGCTCATATATGTGCTGAACATTCCGAGGACATTGATCCTGGGTGTTTGGGACATTTGAGCATCACATGGTGAGCTTGTTTCTCATCAGATGTTTGAATGCTGAATAACCTGCTGCTTTTGCTATTCAAAGACATTAGATTAACCCATGATGTAAGTTCACTAATAGTCTAACTTTGTAATGATAGTGTCAATAATACAGTCTATTATAGTCTAAAATGGTGAATAGTGAATGGTAAAGAGATGTTGCAACAATATCCTAAATATCCTGCACAAGTCTTGAAGTATTCAACTAAAATCCACTTCAGCCTCTCTCACAGACCACTGTCTTAGAACTGTACCCAGTCTTTTTATTCAGGGTAGTAACATTTACATTTGTGTAAATGTCTCTGCGGTCCATACATACAGTACTGTAAGTAAGTATTGAAGATACGTGTCCCACTCTCTAATGCAGTGATGATAATACGTTGCTTTTCTCAGATGTCAGAGGGGAATGATGATGATGATGGTACTACACACAGCTAGTTTGAGCTTTTAAACACAGCACAAGACAGTTGTCTTTGAAAGCCTGACGGACCACTTCTGCCTTTTCTTTATTTTTAGGAATTGTCTCAGCAGCTGTGTCAAATTGATCTGGAGAAACAACATCTCTCACATCTGCTCTCACTGGTGTACACAAGACCTGTGAGAGCATCCTCTGTCCAATTCATTTAGAAATATTCCTGCAGTATTTTATTTTATAATGAATTTATTATTGTAATTCATGATCGAGCTGATGATCCTGGCTGTTTGTCACTTGTTGTCATTGTTTTTTCATGTCTTTTAAAAACCCTGTGATTGCATTTGTACTCTAATGGCTGTTATAAATATGCTCAGGTGAACATAACCGTTACAGCATCAGCAAAGATTTACGTTCACAGATGTGACAACACTAACCCAGAGCCACAAAGGATGTTGTTGAACATTACCTCCCACTGACGAGGGTTGATGTAATTCCCCTTTTGTTCACAGTGTCCTCCCACTGACAGACTTACAGATGTTCTTACTCTTCACCCCTCTGTGTTGTGTCTTGTATATCACTTCACATGTGTTTCTCATAAAAGAGACACACTGCATCATTAACTGAAAAGATAATCCTAAAAAAGACAATGCATCGTTATTTAGTGCTATTAATAACGCCCCACCCATGACAGATGTTGTCAAACATGATTTACTTCACTTTGTTTAACATCAGAAATACCACTTTTTTGCATGCACTGAGGATGATGAAAGAAGTGGACAATAAAATCCCTGAAATACTTTGATGATGCACTGAGCGCAGCCTTATTTGAACTGATCAAAGTCACTGAGGCAGCAGCAAAACTCTTATGGTTGTGGTAACTCCATGGGAGGTTGGAGTGTTCATAGTCTACAACATAAAAAACAACAGAATGACACCATGAGTGTCTACTAAATGAATCTCTCTGCCTGAACCCCAGGTTGAATAAACAATGACGATAAACAAAAGAAGATAAGGATACTTTATATACGACGATGATGTCACACCCAAACAGTTGTGTGTTGTAAGTCTGAGTTTGGAAATTAAAAGGAGAAGGCCTGAGATTTCAGCTTATCAGTGTAATACTGTATGTAACTAGAGCTTATGCATCGCAACTATTTCTTACATGAAGTTAAGTAAAGGGACCATTGTCAGAAGTCGCATCACTGTTATTGTTTTCATTCTGGAAAGTTTTCTGTCTCACTGTTATTCTGCCTCTGGAGTCTGTGAAATCAAAAAATCAAGACTCTCGCCACTGGAATATTCCAATCTGACAAAAAAAAAGTCGTAATTAAATATTAAATAAAGATTAAAATAGTCTTGAGTGGGTTCACTCAGTTCCTTAACCCTAATCCAAAAGGCTTGATAGTTGACATTTTAAACCTTAGCTCGTCAAACAGTTTAGAGCTTAATTTCATTGAAGTTTAATTCAAGTGTCAACCAGCTATTTCATTTTAATTACGTTGTTCTGCTGACTTCATTTTTCAAATACAATATGCACATAAGCATACGAACAAAGTCAACAGCCAGCTCCTGAATGCCTCATCGTGGCATTACTATTTTACTTTTTTATTTTATTTATTCATTATTAGGTAGAAATATGAAATAATAGATACCTAATCTGTAAATATATACAGATTAGGTATCTATCTATATATCTATATATATGTATATATACATATATATATATATATTATGTATATATAAATGGTCTGTATTTATATAACACTTATAGTCTCGATGACTACTCAAAGCTGCTTTACACTACAGTTTTACCATTCACCCATTCACACTCATTCACTCACACTTTCACACAGTGCATCAATGTGCAGTGCATTTTCTATCACTCATCTTTTAAACCCATTCACACGCTGCCGGCACAGCTGTCAGGACCGATCTATTCTAAATGTCCCATTATTTCTTCTGATTTTAATGCTCTTATCAACATAGAAAAGTGGATCAGCTTTCTTTGTGTAAATGTTTTTTTTTATTGAGACAACATCTCTGTCACGCTGCATATTTTGTGTTATTCCTCTTATTGTGAGAGCCGCACAATAATAAGAGAGGCTGTGTATCAGCCTGCAGTGTTTGAATAAAGAGCTTCAACGCAGACAGAGTCCTGTGGTTTAATGTGTTGTTGTCGTAACGAGCTAATCCGAGCTAATCCGAGCAAAAGGAGCTTGCGGTCTTCGGTGGTCTCCTTACTACGGTTCGGGGGTCTACCAGGCCTTGGCTGTTAACACTGCAGACATCATGACTTGGATGTGGGGAGTGCGTCGTCTGTTGTTTTGTTCAAAAAGAACATTAATCTTGCAATAAAAACTGACGGTGTTGAAATGGGTTTACGTTAACGCCGCTAATGACACGTTTAACTGACAGACAGCACTAACACACACATATATATATATAAAGATGTATATATATACATATATGTAGTTTTTTCAGGTCAGGGTTTAGCAGCGTCTGCATATCAACAGTCTTAGACAGTACCAGTTCAGCAAATATATGCTTTTATAATATAAACAACTCTTTTACACTTAATGCAATGTTGTATGCCTTCTTTTCCATGCAAACATAAATAAAGTCAAATCAACACACATGGAACATTTGATTATTGTCAGAACAACTATTTTTTACTTTGTTCTTTACACAACAGTTTTATTTGCAAAAAAAAATAAGCATAATTTACATGAACAAATGAAAACAATAACCAAACCCTTTAATATGTATAAACTAATAAAATGCACTTATTTAGTCATTATTTAGTCTGTTGTGCTAGTGAACTGAAAAAGATAATAACAAAGCACATGTTCTCTGTGTGGACCATTTTCAAACAATAAAATACAATATTTTTGAATGATTAAATCGATATTTGTTTTGTTTCTTAAAAAGTGTTGTTTAAAATGTTGACACAAATCTAATTCCATAGTTTTTCGGCATCACATTTGAACAAGTATCCAAAAAAGTTTGCGTCACCAAAAGTACCGAACGTTAGTGATGCTGCGCAGTGCTCGTGAACCCGTGTCCGTGTCCGTGTTCGGAGGGAAATCTACAGAAAGAGGCTTGGACTTTTGAATTCCCAATGTAGCCTGATCAAACTGTTTTTCCAGGATGTCCAACCCTACCTTTAACAAGAGGGTCCATCAAAACATATACATACTAAGAAAAACTAATAAACTCGTACAACATTAGAACTAGAACTGACAAAAAAAACAAAAAAACACATGAGCACAGCCGACAGTCATCTCCTTCATCACCTGAGAGGATCCAGACCCTGCACTGTAACAAATGACTGTAAAAATACTGGATATTTTGCACAGTAGTGTACTGTTTTCCATTAATACAGTTGACTACTGTAAATTCTGATGTCTTTGAGGAACAAAATATTAACGGCAAGCTCCTGTAAAATTTTACGGTAAAAAGCAGTATTTATTTAAAATTTACAGCAAGCTACCTGTCATTTTACAGTATAATATAGTATTTTTTTATCCTTTTCCGCTTTTTTTTTTTTAAATCAGACTTGATCTTCGGTCAGTTTAATAGTTCATCTGAGCAAAACAAAAAAAATACGTGAAATTAAAACTAGGCGAACACATCAGTGTTTTTATTTGAGATTGAGGACACAATAACAAGAAGATGAAGAATGAGTTTTCATCCAGACTGCTGAAAGCACCAAACTGGACATCACCTGCTGCTTTCCTCACCGTTCTCTCCGAAGGTAAATATAATCTTGCAAAAATCAGCATAATGCTAATGTGATTTTGTGTTGGATTAACATTTCATTGACAGTCAAAAGTATGTGCCGCATGCTAGTGTAACCCACCCTTAGTGAGGATTACTGTATTTTTGTTGATGAAGTGGTTAATTCATTCAATTTAAACTGCTATCAGGCACCATTATATTATTTTTCACTGTCTTGTTATGATTTCTAACAATTACAGCAGTTTCGGGCAGTTTACGGTCAAGTCCACCAGGTGGTTTCTGGGATACGCTTGTTATATACTGTTGAAGGAGAATGACGTCATATAAGTCAGCTCCTTATATGAGTGGAAATATTGCAGCGTATTCAGTTTATGGTGGTGTCTGACACTCATTTTATATTCACATTAGGTAAGTCTGTGTGCCTTATGTTTGTTAATCTGTTAATCGAGTTTAATAGAAGTATTTTTGTGATGCGTTTGTGCTGGCTCGTCAGTAGCTAGTTAGCAGCTAGTTAGCTTGTCACGGAGAAGGGTGGGTGTCGTTAAAACAAATATAGCGATACTCTATTGTTCAAATGTTACCGTGAGTGTTAAAATAATTCTGTAAAATGTTGAATGTCATTTATGCACTGTTTTCTAATTTTCTTTTTACGTGTTAAGCAAGATGTAAGAGGGTCTAGTGTGAGCTTGTTATATTTTTTTTCTTTCCGATCTGACTGTTGAAGGAGAATGACGTCATATAGGTCAGCTCCTTATATGAGTGGAAATATTTGAGTGGACTTTTTATGGTGGTGTCTGACACTCATTTTATATTCACATTAGCGCGGCTGGTGTGTGTGTGTGTGTGTCGAGAGAGAGCGAGCGAGCGAGGAAAAGCGCCGTACCTGAGCGAAGAGGGACGGAGTCACCCTGCAAGGAGGGGAAGAAGATTAGGGTCAAGCTACAGGCGGGATTCTGGACTTCAGGCCTGGGTTCTGGATGAACGTCGGTTGCTCAGCCAGTAAGATTTTTCCTACACCAAGGATTTCCACGGAGTTCAAAATATTTTTTTTTTTAGCTCAACACTAACTGCACGAATACATTAGTGGGCCCACTGCTGCAGCAAATTTATAAATTAAATTTCTGGCCAGAGTATTTTTTTATTACTATCATTTCTGTTAGGGAAGTTTTATACAAGTTGCCAACTGTGTTTTTTTTTTTCTCTTTCTTTTTCTTTAATCTATGTATCTATATATATTTTTTCAAATAATAATTTTGATATCAAAAAGACAATACAATTGTATGAGTTTCTGTGTGTGAAGTCAATCATTCTCCATAGTCAAAGAGATATCAGTTATGTAGTTCACTCAATTCATAACTGTGTCCTCTTTAAGAAAATCTCGAACCAGGACACACATTTTTATTCTATTTCAAGTGGTGATCCCAGACCCTTAGTTTTTTTTTGAACATATTTACATGGAAGTATTACGGGTTAAAGTATAACCCGGTTACACTAGCATACCTTACTCTCATTTAGCAACTATGTGGACACAAGTTTAGCTTTCTGTTGAAGCATGTTACTTAAATTAGCATAAGTTGGCTTGGGCATTTGATTTGTTGTCAGATCTAAATAATGTGGGCTACAAGGTTCTATTTTACCATTTGTTTTACTTTTTCAAGTAAAACGGTTTATGGGAGTTTATAGGGAGATGCTTGTTATCCAGGTTTATGCAAAAAGCTAAAAAGTAGCTTCAAATATGCACTAATGTAATATACAGTAGCTATACGTTAGTTGACTAGTTGTTGATGCAATGATTTTTTTTTCTTGACAGAGTATTTTAAAGATTGTTTTGCTGTGAAGGCTTGTAGTGAAAACATGATAACTTGCAACATATGTGGTAAAACCTGCAGGAATACATTTGCACATGTCAGGCACATGCAAACTCATAGTTGTCTGCCTAATGCATCTTTCAAGAGCTTTTTCTAAGTGTTCGGCCTTTCGCACTCACACTCATCGCCATAAATATGTAAAGAATGTAACTAAACTGGATAATGCAGGACATTTAACATGTGATATATCTGTTGTGGTAGAGAAGGGAACTGAATTTATTGTGGGAGACGACAATGATGAGATCAGACAGTCAATTGCTCATCTTAATTTTGATCATCTAAATACCCTTATTAGTCATGATGTGACAGTAAAAGGGACAACATATAAGAGCAACATATTTGTTGTTGTAGGTCATAATGATCATGGCCTTGTAGTGGGAAGAATCAAAAAGGCTGTCATTCATAAGAATTCAGCCGTGTACTTCATCACTGGTATATCAGGCTGTTCGTCAACCAGAGATTAATGCTTACCACACTTCACCAATGCAGAAAGCCTACTACTGTGTCAGTCAAGCAGAGCTCCTTGATCACGACCCACTGCCTGAGTATTCAGTTTGGGGTATATCTTTGCTAACTCTTCATCATTCTGTCCCAACATTTTAGATTCATGTCATCCATTGGTGATGAAATAAAGGTCATCATCATCAAGAATTTGTCTGAGGATACTCAAAAACAGATCATCACAGCACTTGAAGTTTCGGGTGTGGAATCAACAGAGGACCTCAAATATGTACAACATATCAACAGATCACAACAGATCATCGTGCACAACAGAAATGTGCCTGTTATCCAGCAACGGAAACTTCTGGAGGCATTAAAAATGGGTAAGTATTATCAATATAGTGTTTTCCTGTCCAGTTAAAGCTGCAGTACTTCTATTGTCTATTCAAAACAATAAATGGAATTGCCATACGAATTCACAATCTCTAGTGTTTATGATAAGAGTTTGCATGCGTATGTGGCAAATATTGTGAAATAATAATATATTTTATTTCCATGTGTTCTAGAATCTATAAATCTTGCCTGGTGACTCAACACATACAAGTCGCACTTCACTCTCTTGTCCATTGCCTTGCTCTTCATCTTCACTGTCCAGCATTTCATCCCTGTCAAGCTCTTCAGAACCATCAAAACCATGTACATCGCACAGCCTAAGACAATCAGCCAACATATTCAGTAAGTGGTATGAAACCTTTGAAGTCCCATGGGATAAAATGCCAGAGGAAGTGCAATCAGCCAGAGCAAGAGACCTGCTCCTGACAAGCGACGCCAGATGATCAATTGTTGTTGATGAAATGTTTAGCAATATTTCTCGTCTCTACAACGACTGTACATGCAATTCCATTCTTAATATTTGGATACTGTTGTCCATGTTCTACAGATGTTTGCCACAGCAGCCGGTGTTGAGCACACCCTGACCCTCCCAACCAGTCCCCGACTGATTCTAATGGGTAAGTGTCATAAAAACATGACATGGAGTATAGAACAAAGTCAGTCTGTCTTTCTGTGTCTCCATCTGTCCAATTTTTCTTTCTGTAACCGTCTCCTAAACTTAAGTTTTAACATGGTCTGTCATTGATTTAGTTCTCTCATCATTCTTTTTGCTATCTCAAGTTGTGGAAACTAATGATTTGCAATAAGATAATTTATGATACTTGATATAAATACAGTAGAAAATGTAGGATAGGTGTTGCACACTTGAACAGAGACTCAGTGTAACTTTGTATGTTGTGTCTTTAGTGTGTTATTCTGCAAAATACACAGACATTGCAATGAATACATCGAACACATTTCTGTCCAGCCTTCCTCTTAGCACTACGGTTCAATGTGTGTGTATTGACCTAAAACACCAGTTAAACAACAACAAATAGCTTTAATGCCACACAAACACATCAAGTTGCACAAAACATTACTTTAAAAAAAATAGAGGGATGGCTTTTTTTGTGAACATCTTATGCTCATATAAGGCCCTTATACCCATATTTGTTTTCCCTAACTGTTGTCTGCATCAGTTGCTGGTGGTGGAGTCACATTGGGACATTGGATGATCAGCATCGAAAGCCAGGTCATCTGTGAAGGCATCCAAAAAACCTTCATCACAGGGCTTGCTGCAGTTTTTGCCACGTACTATGTGTTCAACCTGCACTACCAAGAAGAAGATGCAAGGACACTGGAATTTGTTCAAAGGTAAATGAGTATGTTACCCCTCTTCCCAGCTCTGTTCAGAAATATTGAATTGTCATTTATTATAAGCCATACTGGTATATTAACTTTTACAGTTGTTGTTGCACCTATCGCCTACACATCAAAGCATAGCCTGCTTCCTTTTGGCACATATCTTAATTAAGGAATGGGGCTGTTCAGACTGGCCATGTCACTCTCTGTGGTGCTCTTATTGAGCAATGTGTCCTTCGCTAAATGCTCTTCTTAAGTTGACAATAGACACAATGGTTGAGGAGCCTGAAATACAGTCTTCATAAAGTATGTATATGTTGAACTTTGCCAAAGATTAACTTTCCCAAAGATGACAAAGTTTCCTAATGCCACCCTCAAATCAAAGTTTAATAGATACTGTAATAATGGCAACAGCTGATCTGTTGTAATCCTGAATCATGAATGTTTTGTTTCTCATAAATAGTTTATCAAAATGAGATGATTCTCTCATAATTATGAGACACAGGGGTCATTATCATAAAAAGACATCCTATTTTTTTTTTATTCAATTAATGTGATAGGGTTCCATATTAAATGCAAATGATCTTTATCTTATATATTTTCTCTATTATTACATTTTAGGCGCCTCATTGGGATTAATCCTGAGAGGGGAAGAAAGACCAGCCAGGGGAAGGTGGTGTCAAAGAAGACAGGAAAGCTGGTCCACAAAAAGGCAACAACGGTGAATCCCCATGTGGCCACTCTACTAAAAAATTTGATGGATGACCAAAACTAGCAGTAAGGTTAAATCGAAGTTGAATTGGCTGATAATTTGTACTCTATGCTTTGCAAACAGTCAAACCAGACCTGGTCAATTTTGACCCGGGGAGGAAAATACAAAGTTTAATGAATGTAATGTTAGCCATTACTTTTCATAGTTCAAGAAAAAATTCTGACAACCAAGTAATAATGGTGTTTTTATGGATTTTGTAGATACTGAAAATGTTCAGCTTTAAAAAATGCCTAATGTTGTAAGGCCATCTCTTGTCTGAGCCATTTCTGTGATAGCTATTTTAATTTATTATTATTATTATTATTATTATTATTATTATTTTTATTATTATTATTGTTATTTCAGGGGTTTTCATTTAAATTTTTGAAATCATTAGTTTATATCACTGTGAAGATCACATTCTACAGTTTTACAGTAATAAGTTGTTAATGGAGAATACTGTAGGAACTGTAAAATAACAGTATAACTGCAACCAAAGAGCTGACAGTATAATACTGTAATGTTTATTTTACATACAGCACAGTACTGTAATATCTTAAAGGTACTAAACTGTTGTTGTAAGTCACAGTAGGTACACTGTAGAATAACAGTTTCAAGCTGTAGCTGCCAGTAGTTTACTGTAATTTAACAGGACATTTTGTTACAGTGTGGATTGAGAAACTTCCTGGAACTGCTATGACAGGAAGTTTCATGGCAGAAACAGAGAAGTCACTTCATATGAGAATCACAACAGAGAGGACAATACAGAGAAAGGTACAAGACAATATTTCAATAATGCTTTAAAAACATTTGAGTTGTTTCTTCACCTGTTTTTTTTCCACTTTTCCAGAGTGGGAGAGAGGAAGGGGCGATTGAATGAGTTTGTCAGAGTTAAAAGTTTCTGAGGGCTTAAATTTATTTCATAACTAAGGGATTTCTGAACGTTCAGAACATCCTGTTTTAGGATGACAGTATCAACTGTGGAGTTTCCTTTGGTTCAGTTTCTGTATTTGTCATGTACAGTTTTACTGTGGAGGAAGAAGAAGCACAGACATGAGGATGTTTGTTCTCATGTGGGCAACTCTTTTCTCTGTGACAATCATCCATGCAGGTATTCACTTTTCATTGTATTTATTTGTTAAATGTCTGTACAAAATAGTTTGATATTTGTCTACATTACGTTTCCCTCTTCTAAACCTGCTCATCACACATGTAGAATTGAAAAAAGGACACAGTAAAATCTGTGACTAATCGTCCCTGCTTTGTTTTAACAGGTGCTTCAGAGTGGGGAAAGAAAACCTGTTCTGCTGAATTTTGTATCACTCTTGCTAGGAAGGAAATAACCGCAGTGGCTGGACTCTGTGTCGTGATCCCGTGTTATTTCACTACACCCAAAACATTTATACCCAACAATCTAGTTTGGTACAAATGTGAACCAATTAAGCGGAGATGTAGTGATGTAGAGACCATATTCCAATCTAACATGGTCAACACAAAGATTCCGTCTGGGTTTAGGAGACGTGTAAAACTGCTGAAGCCTGGCGTGAGGAACAACTGCACGATCATTATCAGTAACCTGAAAGTGTCCGATTCTGGCTCATATCAACTTAGGGTAAATCTCTTAAAGGGATACACGTTTGCTCCAAGGACAATGGTTTCTGTTAAAGGTAAGGTATGGTACCTTTATTTATGCAGTACTATCTGAAGGCACTTCACACTTTCAACATCTCACGTTATTCACACCCATGTGCTGTTTTTCTATCACACAACTCTCACACATCACAACCTTAGGGGCAATTTGGGGTTCAATATCTTCCCCAACGACACATCAGCACACCAGCATCAAACTAGCAACCCTCTGGTTAGATGACAATCTGCTCTGTCTTTCTTTATCTTGATCTACAGCCGATACAACAAATATTGGTACCTACATTTATGTTTGACATTTATCAGCCATTTGAGAAACTACAAAATGTAAATATAAAGGTTGATATTTTATTTTAAATGTAAGTACATTTCACCAGAATCCATTAGCGGAATGCTGTTTTATTCCAGGTCTGAGTCAGAGGCCCACAGTGAAGATTTCTGGTCTGAAAGTGGGACAGTTGACCTACATGTCTTGCACTGCTCCCAGTCTCTGCTTGGAATCGGATCCTAAAATCATCTGGATTTGGAGTGGAGCAGGGAAGAATGAATCCCACATCACAGGGAACAGCACAGATTCCAAGTTTGAAAAACAGAGACACAGTTCAACTCTAACGTTCCACCCTTCAGCTGAACATCATCGCACCAACATCACCTGTAAGATCAACTTCACAGGAGACGTGACTACGGAGGAGACTGTGACTTTGATGGTGACCTGTAAGTAGAACATGTGGTTCTTCACCCGCAGAAGTGGTTTAAGGAAGTCTGTGTTCAAATACACACTCATTTTCATTTCTGAGAACATATTGATGTTTTTAATCAGTCCAGCTGTACACACATGTCATTGTGTGTTTGTGTTTGAATGACAGGTATTAAGGGAGGAAACATAGTCAAGAGTAACAGTGAATCAAAGATCAAGATTTAAACTTTCCAAAAAAAATCATGTGTTCATTGTTAATATGGTGGCGGTGGAAACAAATGGATGAACAGATTAACTCTTAATTGTCCTGAGGATAGATTGATATTATGCATACTTGTATGTGACAGCATTTGTCCTCAAACCACTTCTGAAGTTTTATGAAGTTTTATGATTTTCTGCTGTTACAAATGAAACCTTTGGCATCACTACTTTATGCTCGTCACCTTGTTTTTAATGAAGCAAATGAGCATTATGGTTCATGTATTGTTGCCGAGTGCCAAATGCTAATGATGTCCCCCTGAAGAATCGGAACTCCCATTTTCAAGACTTGAAAAGACGAGTTTATCATCAAGACTATTTGGTCAGCACAATGTTGAGGTTTGGCTAAAGGAAGTTCACAGATTGGATAATACTAGCTGCCATTCACATCAGTGTCCACTCATGCCATGCTGTGTCATCTGTTTTCCTGTATTTCTGTAAATCTTTGAGGCTGAAATTCTCCCTTAAGCAGTTTGAGGAGTGCCTACATTCAAATGGCCATTGACATTGATGGAAACGTTAGAAATCACACTTTCATAACTCACAATGTCCCTCGGCCCACTTGTTGCTGGTTTTGCCATGGCTGGGCACAAATGTTTGTTAACATTACAAATAAAGCGAGGAGTTGGTTCATGTTCTAGCAGTATGTAGATAATCAATCAGTCAATTCAAGTGTTTGTTCACAAAGTTGTGACTGCTGTGGAATAATGTTCTCAGCTCAGGGTCCCAGGAGATTGTCTGCTTTGTCATGTGACACCTACTGCACGTCTGTGCGTCCTGCAAGAGGGTTTCCTCCTCTGTGGCTCTTCCCGAGGTTTCTCTGGTACAAGGGCTTTTGTGCAGGACAGAGGCTGTCACTGTGCAGACTGTAAAGCCCTTCCAGGCAAATTGTGTTTGTGATGTTGGGCTATATGAATAAATGCCTCCTCTGTTGCAACACAGAGAAGTTTAAAGAGGCTTTGGGGCCCCAGGGAAACATGTCCACAGCAACAATTATGAAGTGACATAGAAAGGAGGGAGGTAGACGATAATGGCAGCAACATACATGAAGTTACATGAAAGTTATGATTGACAGCTGAGGAGTTCAGTGATGCTGATGTAAAACTGTGTTTTTGTACCTCAGATGTGAAGGAAGTTCGAATCACTGAGGATGCAAGTGTGAAGGAGGGTCAGACTCTGAACCTTAGATGCAGTGTTGAAAGTTTCCCTCCATCACTCATCTTGTGGACTAAATTTTCTGGCTATGACATTCAAAGTGGAACAGAAAATTATGAGCAAAAGGATGCTGAAACCCTCCAGGTGAAGGAGAGTGGAACTGCTACTCTTTCCATCGCAAACGTAACTGCAGAAGATTCTGGACTGTACATATGCAGGGTAATACATCCGATTGACACCCCAAAGAAATATGTCAACGTAACAGTAATCTGTAAGTACTCTGTCTGGTTATATGTTTTTAGATATAGTGAATTATTCGTATCAGATTATCAAAGTGCAATGTGTTTCTAAACAAAGCTTTGTGACGCTTGCGTCATTGTCATTGTCTGGCAAATTTAGAACAATAATGTGTTTGTTAAATTCTTAAGATTGTAGCACTCCCCAGTGAAATGTTTTAAAACACAATGTATCAGTCAAGATGATATAATACTTTATTAGTCCCACTATGAATGGATGTTTGTCTCCATGTGGCCCTGTGATGGACTGGCCACCTGCCCAGGGTGTGACCCCGCCTTTAGCCCTAGTCCCACTATGGGGGAAATTGCCTGTGGAGCGCAGCACATTGTAAAATACAGTATATACACAAGGATGCACAGTATAATGGTTGCATATCTGTGACATATGTATGTGATGTACGTTTATTTCTAATTCAAATAATTTTACGAGTGATTTGTTTGACAGATGTGAGAGAACCTTGGATCACTGGAGATACGACTGTGAAGAAGGGAGATGTTCTGAATCTCACGTGCAGCACTAACAGTTTCCCCCCATCTCTTATCTCATGGACTAAGCTTGGCTTACCTGGAACTGACCTGCATACTGACACTGGATCAGCCACGCTCATCATCCCAAATGTGACAGCAGACCATTCTGGTCGTTACGTCTGTTCAACAAAATACTTAGACACAACCATGACTATAAATGCTGATCTAACTGTGACTTGTAAGTAAACAGAACAAGTATTTCTGAAGATGAAGTGTTAACATTTAACATATTCATCATCATTTTGTTGATTTTGTTCGTGCTCATGTGCTTACAGGGTTTTCAAAGATCTTCAAAGCCTCAGGATGTAAGGCTGAGTTGGATGTACTAACCTGTGTGTGTATCAGTGGGGGCTTACCTTTACCTGCTATCAAATGGCCGCTGTTGAGAAACTATACAGAGTATTCAACCACTGTCACTGTGTCAAACTACACGGTCAACAGCTTCCTGATCCTGACTGTGAAAGGCCACCAAAATATTTCTGTTGAGTGTGTCAGTAGCAATGAAAATGGGGAAGCAAGAGAAAACCTCAACATCAGCATAAACCCATCATACAAAGAGGGTATGTTTTTTCACGTACAACCCTTTTGCTACATTATTACAGAGCTCCGTGACCGTAGCTTTTAGTGCCACTGTAAATCAATACTTTATTGCCTGAGGTATTTCATGTACATAATGTTTTTCATGTACAAATCCAGCTTCCTACAGCTAACTCTTTATGTTCCACTTTGTTCATTTTCATTGTTCTCTTGACTACAGGTCAATTCATGACAGTTGTTAAAAAGTTTCCATGGCTGCAAACCATCGTTGCCTTTTTGACTGGCATCATTCTCTACGTAACCATTTGCTGTTTGGTACAAAGACGCCACAGGTAAATATCAATCTCACAAGTGTATTTACAAGTTTTGTTCATGGACAATGTTGATTTAAATACATTGAAAGTATATTTTGATTTATTCTTTCTTTCTTTCTTGTAGAAAAAAACAGCAGAGCAACTGTATTCTTGATGAGACTCTGGAGATGGTTACCAATCAAGAGGATCCACTGGTATTTATGTTTAGAATTGCAGCTCTGCCCTTGGGGTCTTCCCACCAGATTAAGACTGACAGACACAAATTATATATGTGAACAATGGCCAGAGGCGGTCTATCCATCCCATAATGGCACTTGAAATTTTATGTATCTGTCTGTTATTTTTTAAACACATTTAATCACTCAATAAGGAACACAAATGTAGGCTATATGAAAGAAAATGATTGTATTAAGTAACGCATTGACCATATATCATCAGACTAACAAAGCTTGTCAAAATGAAACACTGATGGCAACTGCACAGCCATATAACATTTTAATTTACAGCCATTTTAAACATGACAAAGTCTTAACAGCTTATGTCAGTCAACTTATACAAACTTAACTTCAATGATCTGCCTTCATCAAACTCAATTAAATTCATTTCACATCATGAAAGAAGTCTGCAGCACCTTGGAACTTCCAGACATATAGACTTGAGTTAAAATACTGTCATAACCATGTTGACCTTATATTGATCACTTTCCATTTTAATGCTATGTGCTATGAAAGCACATATAATGACCTTTATAATTATCTAAATGGTTATGTTAAATAAAATAAAAAACATCTAACTTTTGTTTGATTTTAGAAGTTGAGTAATACCCTAGAACAATGGTTCTGACTTAAGAAAACATCATTATTCTGCTCATTTGTTGGACTTCATCTGCCTATAATTGTAACCGTACTTAACCTTACAGACATATGATGGCCAGGCACAAGAACATCATCAGATGCACAGCCAGGAGGAAGCTGAATATGAATGTGTGGAAAGGAGGGCCCTCCAACCCAGTGGTGAACCAACAGATGTGGAGTATGCCAACATTGATTTTTCACTGTTGGAGAGAAAATCTCCAAGGGATGCAGCAAAAAACCAAGAGACCACAGAGACTGAGTATACTGAAATTAAAAAAGTTACAACGCACATAGAAGACGGTGGAAAGGAACATGAGCCGTTGGAGGGCAAAGAGGCTGTCATGGAGGAAGATGCAGAGACAAAAATAAACCCAGATGAAGGTGAAGGTGAAGGGGAGGACATGGCAGTATACTCCGCTGTCAAGGATACAATGGCTGAAATGTGAGGATTGTGTTGTATTTTGGACAAAGTTTGATTTCAGTCATGAATTTGAATATAAACTCCTGATCAACATTTCAGTTGAAAAATTGCAAGAATTTACATGTTGCACTCACTGTTGGATCTTAAGAAGGTTCTAAGTAGTGCTTCAAAATGCAAAAAGAAGAAATGGGAGTGAGAAAAAAAATTAGTAAGCAATTTATTGCAAACAACCATTAAACTGAAATAGGCTGTTCATCAGCTGATAAAAACTTTAAGACCACAGCCTTTAAAAGCCTAAATCTTTGCAAAAAATGTGGATTTAGTGCCATTTTCTGTCAGGTATCCACACTGTCATGACCTCCTGATGGCAAAGGCAAAAAAAGCTTTCTCTCTTTGAACACGGTCGGATTGTTGAGCTGCATCAGCAAGGCCTCTCGCAGCGTGCCATTGCTGCTGAGGTTGGACGCAGTAAGACACTCATTTTAAACTTCTATGTTACTTATCCTGGCTGAAAGTTGGTTGCACAAAAGCAATGATGCATAAGTTCCCATGGTGATTGATATGTTATCCTGCTGCTCAGTCCGTCCAGTCAGCTGTCAGTGGGTTCAGACATAAACGTGTTTTACGTGTTATTCGTGATCTTTTAGATCAGCCTTTCTCAAAGTGTGGTCCGCGAGTGACCCCTAGTGGTCCGCGAGGTGATAAGCAAGTAACATATCATGTTTTGAAATTGAAAATGTCAGTTTTAATTTCAGTGTTTCGCAAACTGCCTGCGACATGTATGTGTTGTTTTCAATATCAAATCAACTAGTTCATTTTAGGAGGTTTTAGATGTATTTACCTTCATTTTATTTACCTGCATTAATTATTAATGTGATTACATGTGGTCCAGTGTTATTTTAATTCTGATGATTTCATGACGACCGATATTTGTATTTGATAAAAACAAAAATTAAGTTAATATTTAATATTGTATGGAATTAGATTTCTGTCAATATTTTCAAACAACACTTTTTAAGATTCAAACAAAACATTGATTTAAGCTTTCAAAAATGTTGTATATTATTGTTTAAAAATACACTTGATACCGTGATTTATAGCGCCTGTGGCACGAAACTAGGACAAGGGATTGAGTCGGGCTATGTTGCTTATCCTGGCTGAACTTAGCTTCAAATCAGTTGCACGAAAGCAATGGTTTCAAGCAATTTATTCTATGCGGTAAATCTGGTCCAGACCAGGCTAAAAAACAGGATATGTTAATCCTGCTTCTCAATCTATCCAGTCAGCTGTTAATCTGATCAGAAATAAACGTGTTTTACAAGTTATTCATGGAGTGTGGAGTAAACTTGTTTTTTGTTGTTTGCTTGTTTTGTTTTTTTAGATGAAACTGCGATGCGAGGTAACTATTTAAATTACAAATATGATGATGTCAGTGGATTTATTATTTTCCCCTTTTTTAAGTTTTATTTGTAGGATACGTCTGCTTCTGTTTTACATGGAATCCCAATGTCTCCAACCTCAGTTTACAGTACAGAACAGAACAGAACAGGTGACTGTTCTGTGCCAATTTTTCAAGAAAAAGAGGAAATCTGGGAGAAAACTATAGTTGTACCGTGTCCTCATTGCTCCTCTCTTACGTGATTAATACAGATGAAAACTTTGTTACTGTGTTCTTCATCCTTAGGACCCATAACACAAACATTTAAAAGTGCATCCATACGTTGTATTTCTTAAATTATTTGTGAAGCAACCTTATATAAATTTCCAGATAATATTGTAATACTGAAATGCTGCACTGTGACCAGCAGAGGGCAGTCTGGCATAATCAGTGGTGTAAAAAGCTGCCTGTGGTTTGCAGCTGGTCCAGTGGTGAACTGGGCAATGTGGTTGAAAATCATATCACAATATAACTACATCATATCGATCGATATTGATAATTATTGAACATTTTTCATGACCTATTAAAAATGAATAATATAAAAAAAAATAATATACTCAAACTCATAAACTTTCCTCTTATTTTAATCACTACAGTTATCAGTCAGACCACACAGAGGAAAATAGTCATGTCAAGCACGTTCATGAGATGTTTAAAACCAAACTTTTCAAATATGCTGACTGGAAGCATGTCCTGGGCTCTGTGATAAGTCACTGTCTCAGTTATGTCTTTGTAACGTTTAGATTTTTTATCATACGGCACTGTTGGGGAGAACCTCAACAGGGCGGTCTGTGTAGCTCCACATGTAGCAGCGGATGATGTTGATGGCCGTGCCGTGCAGCGTGTCTAATCCGGGGGGTGTGAGCGACAAAGATGGTCGAATAAGTTTGTTGATAATAAGTAATAAGCTCTTGGTGTTTGTATTTCTAGGCGACATTGGCATGACTGTAGTCGGACTTTAAGTAACCAAAAAACTGCCATACTGACGAGGTAGTGTGTCCAATAGTTACTGAGGATTTGACGTTTGACTGCCACTCCACTCTGGCTCTGACCACTCTACAGGTTGCAAGCATGGTAGCAACTTGGTTACGAGGGAGGGGCTGAGTTTGTTCATTCACCCAAACCTGCTTTGTCTATTTTTTATAGCGCTCTTTTTTGTTTCCTAACAAAGTTGGCTGACTTTGTCAAACGTCCTATCAAATGTTTTTTTTTGTATTGATATCGCGGAAGTCACTATCCTGATACATATCTTTATCGTATTATCGCCCTCCCCTAGTTGAAACTAAAAGTCCGATTTTGTGATGTGGGTCACAACTCTCATTTGACATTTGGTCTGTCTAAATATATGAGATTGTGTCCCCCATTAAAGAGGACACGGCTCTCTCCCCTCTTTTTCCCTGTCTCTCAAAATTCTCCCTGAAAACTGCCTTGATCTTTCACAGCGTAACTTTGTGATATGATGGACTCACAGACAAGCACATCGCACCCTAGACCAGGCATGACCACAGAGTTTGGATATCGGGTTAGCGCTATTTCAAGGAAATGCTGAGTTATAAAATTTGAGGACAAGGTCAAGGTGAGGAGCTAGTCAAAAACAACAAAAACAACTTTTTTGTATTGTTACAATGTTGTATTGTATTCCTCAACAATACAACCCCACTATTTTCCTGTATTCATGGCACTTTACCGAGGACTTGTTTTGTTTCATTCACAGAGGACTGTTTCATAATGGCTGAGTCTGTTCAAGCAAAATCAATTGTTTTGTCACCTCAGTCTTTTTTTCGTGCACTATATGAGCAGAAAGTAAATGAACTGTTCACAGACATGGAAAATAAAAAAGTGAGAAGAATTCCAAGAATAATCTAGTTGTAGCACACCTTCACTGCATCATGGTGAAGATTGAAAAATAGGTCTATGTATCATTTTATTATTTATCCATTTTATTTAGTTTGGACAGAAACTATTATTAAATTGGGTTTTCTGAACCCATGCCACGACCCATGATGGCTTTCTTTGTGTTCCTCTCTGGTCTCACAAGGATTATATAACATTTAGGTCCAAACAGCGCCACCAAGAGGCCAAAACTGGAGGCTAGGATGGCAAATACCTCCACTGCATCTGCATATTTGCCTGGTGAGTTGATGTAAGCAGGGATAAAGGCCACCCACACTGCACAGAAGATCAGCATGCTGAAAGTGATGAGTTTGGCCTCATTGAAACTGTCCGGAAGATTCCTTGCTAAAAAGGCTAACAAACAACTGAGGATGGCCAGTAAACCAATATAACCAAGTAAAACTGCAAAACCAACTGTGGACCCAACTACACACTCATAAACTATCTTGTCATTGTAATACTGGGTGTTTTTATAAGGCATTGGTGAAGCAGAGACAAGCCAGACAGTGCAGATTGCTGCTTGAATAGAAGTCAGAACCAGAACTGTCCCTCTCTGCTGCACAGCACCAAACCACTTGAGACTGGACTCACCTCCTGGTTTGGAGGCTCTGAACACAGCCAGAACCACCATGGTTTTCACCAGGATACATGAGACACAAAGCACAAAGCTGATGCCAAATGCTGCATGTCTCAGTTGACAAGTCCACGGTCTGGGTCGTCCAATGAAGAGCAAGGAACACAAGAAACACAATTTAAGTGAAACCAAGAGAAGAAAACTGAGTTCTGAATTGTTGGCACGAACTATAGGTGTGCTGTGATGATGGATGAAGATGCCCAGAACAACAATGCAGATAAACGTGCCCAACAGTGAGGTGAATGTCAAGCAGATACCCAGAGGTTCATAATAGGAGAGGTACTCTGTTTGCTTAGGAACACAGTGGTCACGCTGCAGGCTGGACCAGAAATCTTCTGGACAACTGGTGCACTCCATGGAGTCTGAGAAAAGAGGGAACGTGATGAGATACATGTTTGTCTAACATCTCTGAACTGTGGCATTTAAGACTTTAACACCCACCAGTCATATTGCTGATCTTTCCCTCAGAACAAGGGACACAGTCAAAACAACACTCAGGTTCCCCCTTCTTTCTGGCCATGCGGGTACCTGGAGGACAACTCTCACTGCACACTGACCGAGGAGGCTGTGTGGAGAAACATCTATATCTGTTAGACTAATGTATAATTAGAAAAGCAAAAACATAGTACACTCTAACAAAGTAATAATTAACCTGTTTGGATTCAAAGTTCCAGAAGATTTTGTCTTCATCCAGTGTGAGTTCTTCAGCTTTGAAGGCTGACCTCTGAACCTCACCCACTCTCTGAACTTTCGTTCTTCCATCAGGGAGCCACACCCAGTTCATGATGTCGTATACAGGTATGGCATCACCATTCTCATCAAATGACACTTGATGACCAAATGTTGTGGTGAAGTTGACTTTTTCCAAGTAATATATCATCTATGACAATTGAAAGGACAACTGAAAGGATTACTCCTGTGTTATGATAACTTAATACCACCTAGTATTCTAGTTTATTCTATTATTCTTTACATTCCACAAGAAATATAAAAGGTTTATTTGAAATTAAGATTCAAGTGTAAAGTGATATCTCACCTGCCATGGCTCCAGTCGTTGTAAATGAGCACAGGTGTTGTTGCTGAATGGTCCTCTCCCTGGTTCACACTGCAGCATGTCGTCAAGAGCATACGCCAGAGCGTACACAGATTTATACACATTATAGTCTATCCTGAGGTCTGAAGTGTCCAAGAACTCACTCTCCACATCCTCTATAGCTTCCTGTCCAGTGCATAATTCTCCTCCAGCTTCTGCCCAATCTGCTGGTGGTGGTTCAAATCTACACCGAAAAGTGTTTTCCCAAAACTGATTCACCTGTAATGTAGTTCATTTTAAAATCAATTCCAATGTATTATTCCTACAAATACCAAATCAGAAACACATTCTCACCATGTAATTCTCATGAGTGGTGTTGTGATGTAGGTCAGGTCGTATTTGTAACAGGAAATCACGAAGCTCTGGTATTTCTCCTCGACGGATGGCAATGCCCAGTGTTCCACCCAGATACGGCATGAGGTCAGGCGTCTGGAGCACAGCAACTGACGTCCAGTCTACACTGGCAATCCACTGCAGGCCTGTCACATTCTGCCTTACCACCTGAATGTTGCATTATAACATGTATACAAGTCATACTTTCACACCAGTAAAGTGTACTCTAGTTTCCACAGTAGATACACAAACCTGGGTTGTATTTGTCCTAGTAAGTAAGCTTCCTCTAAGACCCTCCTAACAAAAGCTTAAAAAAACAGACATAATAATAATAGAGTCTGACAGACATTAAGTGTATGTGTGGTTATATGAAGTTGCAGTTCAACAGCTGACTGTTGCTTGTGCCTATGCACAGAACAGCTGTTCAGAGTACCTACCCTTTTTGGAGTCCCTGGAAGGGGTGCTAGAAAGTGCTCCTGCTAGGGATTTTCTGGTTCTGCTGGGGAACTTCAATGCTCATGTGGGCAATGGCAGTGAGACCTGGAGGGGTGTGATTGGGAGGAACGGCCCCCCGATCCAAACCCGAGTTGTGCTTTGTTGTTGGACTTCTGTGCTTGCCATGGATTGTCCATAATGAACACCATGTTCAAGCATAGGGGTGTCCATATGTGCACTGGGCACCAGGATACCCTTGGCCATGAGTCGATGATCGACTTTTTAGTCATGTTGTTGAACCTGCGGCCACATGATTCCGGTGAAGAGAGGTACTTTTGGCCTGTGGGACTCCAGAGGCAGCTGATAGGTACTGGCAGGCCAAGCGGAATACGGCTTCAATGGTCGCTAAGGCAAAAACTTGAATGTGAGAGGAGTTTGGTGAGACCATGTAAAACAATTTCTGGTCAGCTTCGAGGAGATTCTGGTCAGCGATCCGGTGACTCAGGAGGGGGAAGCAGTGCACCGCCAAGTGGAGATGGGGTGGAGATCCTAGTCCGCATTGCTGGCAGTAAGTCGGGTCCGCTTCCAGGGCTGCCAGGGCTGCCCTTTGTCACTGATTTTGTTCATAACTTTTATGGACAGAGTTTCTAGATGCAGCCAGGGAATTGAGGGAGTCCGGTTTGGTGGGCCCAGGATTGGGTCTGCTTTTTGCAGATGATGTGGTCCTGCTTCATCGTGCTGTGATCTTCAACTCTCACTGAAGCAGTTTGCAGCCGGGTGTGAAGCGGCTGGAATGAGAATCAGCACCTCCAGCCGAGACCATGGTCCTCAGCCTGAAGAGGGTGGACTGCCCTCTCTGGGTCGGGAGTTAGATGCTGCCCCAAATGGAGGAGTGTAAGTATCCCGGGGTCACAAGTGAGGGAAGATTAGAGCGAGAGGTCAACAGACCTGCACCTGCAGTAATGTGGGCTCTACATCAGTCTGTCATGGTGAAGAAGGAGCTGAGCCTAAAGGCAAAGCTCTCAATTGACCAGCCATTCTACATTCTGACCCTCACCTATGGTCCCAAGCTGTGGGTAGTGACTGAAAGAACAAGATCATGGATACAAGCGGCCGAAATGGGTTTCCTCATCTGATGATCTGTAATCATCTGCCTCTCTTAGCTTCTGTTACAATTTAACAGTTCTGTGATTTATGTTTCAACAGATTCAACAGATAATCAGGAGCAACTTCTTTATATCTAGTGTACTCTACTGTTTTTGACATTAATTATATGGTTCTGACACATGTGAGTGTAGTTTTCCAACTAGTATTCTGTTGACAGTCACCTTTAGGATAGTTGACAAGTGACAGACTAATCAGAAGTAGATATTCAACAAATAAGATGCTGGAACAATCAACAGATAAGTCATTCATTCATTCATTCATTCATTCACTACTGCTTTATCCTCAGATGAGGATCATGGGGGCTCTGGTGCCAATCCCAGCTGACATAGGGCGAAAGGTCGGGGAAAATCCTGAACAGGTCAGATAAGTAATTACATTTTAATATAGGCACTTTAGGGTTACAATTTATAAACCAACTCTTGAAGCACAATTTACTCTACTGACATTTACTCAGTTATATGTCACTATCAGTTGAATAAGTGTATCTTATCTGTAACAGGTATTTGGTATCTGCTAACATGATACCAAATACCTGTTAATTTGATTAGTCAACAATTGACTTTACAAATAAAGTTTCTTTTCTTTCTTTTTTTTACAATTGTCTTTTATTTTAATGACTATCCTTTAAATGGTAAATGGTCTGTATTTATATAGCACTTTTCTAGTCTTAATGACCACTCAAAGCTGCTTTACACTTCACCCATTCACTCACACTTTCATACAGCGCATCTATGTGCAAGTATTTTCTATCACTCATCCTTCATATCCATTCACACACTGCTGGCACAATGCCGAAGACAAATTCTTTTCTGTTTTATATTTGAACAAAAACCTCACACAAAATGGATGTGCTGTGCTCACAAGTTTGTTTGTTTTTGTCTGAATCAGGTCCAAATGGTTCAAAACCCTTCTGGTAAGAATGTTACAGAAACAGCATGCAGACAATATGGAAATGTGAATTACTTTTCATAATTACTATTAACGGCTTTATGCACCACATTTGAATAAAGAAAAACTATCTACTTACTCTGTCATAAGATCAAAACATACAGTGAACATCAGACATAACTAATGAGAAGTGCAATTTCTAGGCTAAATGCAAATGAAAATATCTCTGTTTCAGTTTTCCTAAATGTTAATATTGAGAAAGAAAATGTTTATCATTACATTTTGTTTAATTCTTTCTCCTAAAAAGAACCAATAAGAGAACCATTAAAGCCCAGAATCAATAAGCAGTAAGCAGTAAAAAAAAGTTCAAATCTTTATACCACATATTTAACATGGCTCTAAACAAAGAACACAGGATGATGCTGTTTCTTTCCATGTTATATAATTATATACATTATTGTGCATGAGTTAGGCTGACCTAATACTAGCTCAATTTTTTGTCTTTCCATAAAATGGATGACATATACTTTTACTTGACTTTTGTAGCTGAACTAAGAAACATCTCAGCAGCAGCGTTATCAAGGTAGATACCTCTCCCAGTAGTTGGATCACATGACTCTCATGTGCAAACACAATCACCACTCGAGCTGTAGATTTCCTCATCACATCCACTATTCTCCTGAGTTCAGCAGGGTCGTCACCCCAGGGCAAAATCTCTGTGTACGCCAAACAACCTCCACCCACTGGACCCATATCAGAGTGAAAGATTCGGGCACCGTGGATTCCATAATCATCATTACTGATGAGCAGACCTGCCCAAGTCCATCCAAAGCGTTTTAGAATCTGAATCATTGCACGAACCTATGTGGACACAGAGCAGAGGGATTAGTGCACAGGCTGGAATCATCATTCACTAGAAATCATGCTAAACAGGTTCATCAAACATGTTTAAATCATGTTTAATCACTGTTGTTAAGTTGTATATATCTGACACCACACAACTCTGGAAGAAGACATCTTGTATCTCAATGGGACCTTCCTGGCTAAATTAAGAATAAATAAAAAAAAAAGAAAAAATAGACACATTACATGACTAGTGATACAAAAAGGGTATATTTTACATCGCAGTGTATATACACAGACAGGACTATTCTAATGCATGATTTATTTAATGTGTTTGATTTTGTAGATTCAGTTTCACCTGAAAAGTATCATTCGGGATCGTCCTAAAGAAAGATGGGAACTTCTGTCTGTCACCCAGGCAGGTACATGTGGCAAAATAACTCACCTGCAAAAGACAAAAAAAAATGATTTATTCAAACATTTCAAAGTTAATTACCCATAACTCATTTCTAAAATTGAAATGAAATCACAGTTTTTGAGTTGAACTTACCAGAGGCACTTTGTACAAACCTAAGACCGTGGATATGGAAATAGTATTTGTAGAGGTATAATCACCCACAACCCCTAGGACTGGAGGCGGTCCCACACAGTTCTCCTCTAATGTAACTTGCTCCTCTTGACCACTGACTAAGGACAGTGCTGCACGGAATCCAATTCGTAGTTGGAGACAGTTATCATACAGACTGTATCCCAGAGTCACATTGGGCAGCAGATCAGAGTTTCTGTTAATCTCATCAATAGCAAAGGCCATGGTCTGAGCCTTTCTGAATCCTGTAGCATCAAAACTAACAACATGACACAAGTGTTTACTCCAAAAAAATATTCATTACAATGTCACTGTGCAAGGCTACAACAACATATTATGAATTCAGTCTGAGGAATACTTCAACCATAATAACAAAATGTACATATGCAGTACACGGTCAAAAGTACAGTCTTGATCTGCATCTGCTTTGTTCTGTTTCTGTGAAACTCACTCACCCAAAGCAATCAGGCTGTTGTGGCTCTGAGGTAAAAGACAGGTCAGGTTCGGCAGCAAAGAAGTGGAGTTTGAAAAGTCCACCGAGAATCACATCTCCCGTCTTGTGCATTCCATTTAAATGAAACTGTTCCTGCAATTCACAAGAGGAGGAATAAAGAGAGTAGGACACGGCAGAGGAAAAGCAGGAGAACAACATTTGGAAGAGGAGGCTGGCGTCTAAAACACTTCTCATGACTCTCCTCTGGTTCATCCCCTAAACTGGCTGCAGTCTTATCACACTATCACCACATTTTATTGATTAGCAGGCGCCCATGTCTAATCTTGTAACACCACCCATCAGTGCAGAGGAGGAAGGGAAGCTGCAGGGGCAGGGCCCAAAATAAATCTTCTGACATTTATTTGTACAAAATGAAACTGTAGATATGATTATTAATGGTTTGATTTTGCATAGGTGTATATATATATACATATATTCAGAATTACTACTGTGTAGATCATGTTATTACTTAATACCCTCATCCTTATTTTGCTTATTATCAGAATTTTTATTTAATTTTTTTTTAAATTTTTATTGGTATTTTTATTGAAGCTGCTCCCCCAGCACGCGCTTTTTTTCCGTTAACTGGATGTTTATTTGACATCATCAAACTTATATAATGTTATGTAATAACAGTTCAACACAATTGTAATATTTCTACAACAGTTTTATAGCTTTCACATAACTCAGGGGTTTTATACATTATTATAATTATTATTAAAAAGGTACTTTTTAAATCGTTTTACAAAAACAATTCCAGTGCATATTAATCGTGAAGTTTACAAATAAAGCTCAGTCCACAGTCCACACCGTTATCTGCCCCGTGTCACGATGTATGGGACTGAACAAAGTGATACGTGTTAAGTGATTCCACGTTTCCACATTACTGTAAATATATTTGAGTATGTAGACTTGCAGTATATGTGGACATTTTTCCTATAATGTTGCATGTTTTACTCCACTCTCATTATTTGACTCTGAAGTAGTTACTTGAAAATAAGATTTTGCACACATAGCATATTTATGAATCAAACTTTTACTATCAAGAAAATACCCGTAACAAAATATTATATGAAAAACACTATCCAAATATATCAATATATATGTTAAAAAGACATCATATGGAATCAACACCAGCACTTTTTAAAACTTTAGTACTTAACTTACCTATAAACGAATGTCTATTACATTCAAATCACACAATACTGATTTAATCTATCAGGTCTCTGTGTTTTGTCAGTGTAGCAGTGATTTTGTGTCACAAAGGGAAATTCTGGAAAAACTGGAGACATGATGTTTTATGTCAGTTTACAATAGCGACATTACAATAATGAAACCAGATGATGGTAAAATGGTGAAAAAGTGGCCATGAAAAGTTCAAGAAGTGAATTCTTTTTTTGCTTTTCCTTTTCTTTGAAACATTTTTAAGAATGAAAACAAAAGTGTAGAGGGAAAGTTACACTATATGGACAAAAGTATTGGACCACACCTGTTATGTATTTGAATTCTCGGCTCCTTATCGCCAGTGAAGGACAATCTTAACACTTCAGCATACCAAGACATTTTGGACAATGCTATGCTTCCAACATTGTGTTTGAGGAAGGACCGTTTTCTATTCCAACATGACCCATGTGCACAGAGCAAGGACTATACAGACATGGTTTGATGTGGAATAACTTCAATGACTTGACTTAAACACCAGCACCTTTTGGATGAACTGGAACAGAAATTGCGAGCCACGCCTTCTCGCCAACATCAGTGCCTGACCACATAAATGTGCTTCAGAATAAATGGACACAGATTCTCATAGAAACACTCCATTACCTTGAGGAAAATCTTCCAAGAAGTGTGGAAGCTATTATTGTTTCAAAAGTGGTGACCAACTCCTCATTAAAGTACTGAATACAGTACCCCCCAGACCGATGGGGACCAGATCCCCCACATCCAACTAAGCCCCCAGGCCACCATAGCTGCCCCCACCCAGACCGCCAGCCCCAATATAGCTGAGGAGCAAACAGGAGTCGGGAACCCGGGAGAGCACTCACGCCCACCCCACCCCCGTCCACCAGGGAATGATTTGGTGGTGTGTTTGCATGTGTGTGTGTGTGATATGGGGTATGTTGGTATCTAGTGTGCTGTTAAAATGGAGGGGAAAGATGTGGCAGCGACACCCCACTGCTGGCAGACAGTGGAGCTGTCAACATGACCCCCCACCCCCCAGACCCTGATGTCTATCATACGATAAAATTAGGGGAGAACGGCAGACCAGGGGTGACGGAGAGCAACCCCACCATGTGGTGAGGGTAACCACGCCCCACACCAGATGAGATGAGGGCATCTCATCATGGGGGTAAATCATCGGACCAAGCCCCGCCCCAGGACACAGGGGCCTACATAAGTGGTAAGTTATTCAGATGAATGGCATGTACATGAATCCTTTTTCTAGTGTTCGCTCAGTAATGGCCACCCATTCGTCTTAGACACAACTTGGCACACTGATTTTTCTTGCAGCAGTAGGCTACAGTTCTTTGTAATTGGCTGCTGTTGTTTTCAGATACCAATCTATTTTATGGTGACTTTTCTGGGTAATCATCTTCTACCAGTTACTGATGGTGTAATCTGTCTCGTGGAGCCTTCTGCCTTAACAGACCTCCATGCTGCTGTAAGTACTCCTAATATTCCACAGATTTGTCATAATGAGTAGAATATAACACAAACATTCTGTTGCATTACAGGAGGATGATGACGACACCTTATTACCTGCCACAGAGAGAGGCCTGTTGAGGTTTACACCTTTTTAAAAAACAAACAAACAAACAAACAAACTATGATTTCAGTTAATAGTGTTGTTCCACAATATAACTTCAAACTTGTTTCTCTCTAACAGAGCAATGCTGGAAATTACAATGAGGAAGAAGGTCCATCAACCTCCACAGCACAGTTTACCTCAGTCAGATGTTGTGCAAGTACCCAACCACTCCTGTTTCCTGCCGGAGTTGTGTTGTTTGATAAATGGTCCTTGTACTCATAACTAGATACTGATTTCAATAATATTACATGAAAAAAAGACGTAATTTAAAAAAGCAGTTACTCTTGAAACAACAAAAATTACTCATGTACAATGAATTCAGAAAAATTCCAGAAAAATATCAAAACAGTAAACTAATTTATTGTATCATATCTTTATTGCCTGTTATTATGACTCAATTCTGTAATACAGAGTGGATCACACCGAGAGACAGAAGTGGTAACGTTTTTACTGTGTGGTGCCACGACCCATGATGGCTTTCTTTGTGTTCCTCTCTGGTCTCACAAGGATTATATAACATTTAGGTCCAAACAGCGCCACCAAGAGGCCAAAGCTGGAGGCTAGGATGGCAAATACCTCCACTGCATCTGCATATTTGCCTGGTGAGTTGATGTAAGCAGGGATAAAGGCCACCCACACTGCACAGAAGATCAGCATGCTGAAAGTGATGAGTTTGGCCTCATTGAAACTGTCCGGAAGATTCCTTGCTAAAAAGGCTAACAAACAACTGAGGATGGCCAGTAAACCAATATAACCAAGTAAAACTGCAAAACCAACTGTGGACCCAACTACACACTCATAAACTATCTTGTCATTGTAATACTGGGTGTTTTTATAAGGCATTGGTGAAGCAGAGACAAGCCAGACAGTGCAGATTGCTGCTTGAATAGAAGTCAGAACCAGAACTGTCCCTCTCTGCTGCACAGCACCAAACCACTTGAGACTGGACTCACCTCCTGGTTTGGAGGCTCTGAACACAGCCAGAACCACCATGGTTTTCACCAGGATACATGAGACACAAAGCACAAAGCTGATGCCAAATGCTGCATGTCTCAGTTGACAAGTCCACGGTCTGGGTCGTCCAATGAAGAGCAAGGAACACAAGAAACACAATTTAAGTGAAACCAAGAGAAGAAAACTGAGTTCTGAATTGTTGGCACGAACTATAGGTGTGCTGTGATGATGGATGAAGATGCCCAGAACAACAATGCAGATAAACGTGCCCAACAGTGAGGTGAATGTCAAGCAGATACCCAGAGGTTCATAATAGGAGAGGAACTCTGTTTGCTTAGGAACACAGTGGTCACGCTGCAGGCTGGACCAGAAATCTTCTGGACAACTGGTGCACTCCATGGAGTCTGAGAAAAGAGGGAACGCGATGAGATACATGTTTGTCTAACATCTCTGAACTGTGGCATTTAAAACTTTAACACCCACCAGTCATATTGCTGATCTTTCCCTCAGAACAAGGGACACAGTCAAAACAACACTCAGGTTCCCCCTTCTTTCTGGCCATGCGGGTACCTGGAGGACAACTCTCACTGCACACTGACCGAGGAGGCTGTGTAGAGAAACATCTATATCTGTTAGACTATTCTATGAATGCTTTTCCATACTTTCCATGTTCCATGTCTGCAAAGAGTTGCTGTTTAAGTCCACCCACATATACAAAGATTAGTTTGCACACTCGTTCTGATGCGTTGTATCGTGTGGGTGTTGACAAACCTCCTTGCATGACCTTGTTTTGTTTGTCTCTTCTTCAACCAAAACAAAATATGACCACCATTGGACAGAAAGTAATGTGATACAGAGAGCATATACAGCTGGCACGTTTAATACACAGTCACAACATGGAGGGCTGCACATGTATGTCAGCATACGATGATCACAGCAGCCACGTGCTGACAGACAGCTGAGCAAACACAACATTCCTCACAGAAGAAAAGTATGAATCAAGCCCAGTGAGTATGGCGAGGAGATCGTTGTGTAAAACCCCCAAAATGTTACCTTTTTGGATTCAAAGTTCCAGAAGATTTTGTCTTCATCCAGTGAGAGTTCTTCACCTTTGAAGGCTGACCTCTTGACCTCCCCCACAATCTGAACTTCAGATTTTTCATCAGGAAGCCATTCCCAGTTCATGATGTCATATATCGGTAAGGCGTCACCATTCTCATCAAATGACACTCGATCGCCAAATGCTGTGGTGAAGTTGACTTTTTCCATGTAAAACAACAGCTTTGAATATAAGAATTAGACAGAAGGAAATACAGGAGGAAAAAATACAATTACTACTCGGCCATCGTTTGCCTCAGCTGACCATTTTCTCCTATTATTATGCACAGTAATAATAATGCATTTAATTTAAGGGCGCCTTTCACACCTATGATGATTTAATATGAATTTATATTTAATGTTTGTGCTCAAGTTGAAAATCAAAAATCTGATTATTGCATCTATATTTTACATCTATATTATTTGCATCAATGCTTTTCATTGCCTTGCATTGCATTGTATAATTACTCTTTGACTTGATATTATAATAATAATAATAATATACTGGGAAAAGGACAGAATGAATGGAGAAGGGAGAGAAAAAGACATTTTTACTTAAATGAGAATGAATGTAAAGTTTTGAATCAATATATTATTTCTTTTGTATGCATGTATAAATGTGTTGTGTATCTTATAAATGTCATTATTGAAATGTGAATATAAAAAAGAATATACATCACACAAATAGTAGGTTATCAAGTGATATTTATGAACTGTTAATTAAATAATAAAGCAAACAATTTCACTGTGTACTCTGTGGCACTTAACGAAAGCACACCTGGAGGTACACACTTATATATGTATATGTATATATATATGGCATTATATATATATATGTATGTATATATACAGTATGTATGTATGTGTATATATTAGATTATTGATCCTCCTGTTGTTGATTAAAGAACTGATAAGGAAATGTTTTGACACAATTTTTATGATGACAAAAGCTTTCATAGAGCCACAGCAAGTCAGCAACTAAATATTTAACACTTAAAAAGGTTTTTATTATATCAGCAGGTTCTAGAAAAGAATCTTGGAAAGAATAAAAATCTAAATCCTATTTTTAAACATGAATTGTTTATTTATTTAATTGTTTGTTTAATTTAGCTTCATATTCACAGTTTCATTGTCTAAGCATTTGTAAATGCTTGTATGAATGTATTTACATAAATGTTTTTTTTTGTTTTTCAAGTGTAAAGTGAAATCTCACCTGCCATGGCTCCAGTCTTTGTAAATGAGCACAGGTGTTGTTGCTGAAAGGTCCTCTCCCCGGTTCACACTGCAGCATGTCATCAAGAGCATACGCCAGAGCGTACACAGCCTTGTATGCATTATACTCTGGCCTTAGGCCTGCAAAGTCCAAAAACTCAGTCTCCACATCCTCTAGAGCTTCCTGTCCAGAGCATAATTCTCCTCCAGCTTCCACCCAACCTGCCGGTGGAGGTTCAAACCTACACTGAAAAGTGTGCTCCCAAAACTGATTCACCTGTAAGATATTTAAGATTTAATAGTTTAATATTAATGTTTTAATGCAAATATCAGATTTGATTGCAAAGTTTAATTCTCACCACGTTCTGTCCATGATTGGTGTTGTGATGTAGGTCAGGGCGTATATGTAACAGGAAGTCAGCTAGGCCTGGTATTTCTCCTTGACGGATGGCGATGCCGAGTGTTCCAGCAAGGTACGGCATGAGGTCAGGCGTCTGGAGCACAACAGCTGATGTCCAGCCTTCACTGGCGATCCACTGCAGGCCTGTCACATTACGCCTCACCACCTGTACTCGCACATGAGTTAAGCACATTTTAGTTAATAACAATTTAACAATTGAGGTTATATACTGTAGATAGATAGATAGATATCTCTCTCTCTATATATATATATATATATATATATATAGATAGATATATATCTGTCTATATATATATATATATATATATATATATATATATATATATATATATATATATATATGTATATATGCAGTTTTTCTCTAAAACCCTCCCAATAAAAGTTTAAACTAATTCCAGGAAGGACATTATCAATGAAATCTCTATTTTATAGGCCAACAGGATTTTGGAACATATCTCTTTTAGGACTGACCTCTTTCATGAGTTTAATCACATGACTCTCATGTGCAAAGACAATCACCACCCGAGCTGTAGATTTTGTCATCACATCCACAATTCTTTTATATTCAGCAGGTTCTTCACCCCAGGGCAAAATCTCTGTGTACGCCAGACAACCTCCACCAGCTGGACCCAGATCAGAGTGAAAGGATCGGGCAGCGTGGATTCCATAATCATCATTACTGATGAGCAGACCTGCCCAAGTCCATCCATAGTGTTTTAGAATCTGAATCATAGCACGGACCTATGTGGACACAGAGCAGAGGGATTAATGCACAGGCTGGAATCATCTTTCAGATCGTTCTAGAAATCATGCTAAACAGGTTGTTGTATATAGTGTATATCTGACACCACACAACTCTGCAAATGAGACACATAACATGAGCATTGTCAAACAAGGTGTACATTTTCAATTGCAGTTTTTTCTGGAATGTTGTTAAACATTTTATGTTTTGTGCATTTTGGTTTTCACCTGAAAAGCATCACTTGGGATCGTCCTAAAGAAAGATGGGAACTTCTGTCGGTCACTCAAACAGGAGCATGTGGCAAAATAACTGACCTGTAAATAATCAGATCACCAACTTGTTGAAACATATAATTACAATTAGGGGACATTATTTTTTTAAAGAGGTCAACTCACCAGAGGCACTCTGTACGAACCTAACACTGTGGACATGGCTATAGTACGTGTCGACGAAGAATCACCCACAATCCCAATGACTGGAGGAGTTCCTACACAGTTCTCCTCTAATGTAACATGTTCCTCTTGACCACTGACTAAAGACACTCCTGTGCCAATCCCAGTTTGGAGACAGTTATCATACAGACTGTATCCCAGAGTCACATTAGGCAGCAGGTTGGAGTTTCTGTTGATCTCATCAATAGCAAAGGCCATGGTCTGAGACAGCCTGAATCCTACAACATTAAAACTTACACAAAAATACAAGCATTTACCACTTAAAATGCATTTGGCAGTAACTATGAGACGGTGTATGCATTTCACAAATATGCATATATCGGCATCAGCACCCACAAATAAAGTTAAATGCTTCAAAAAGATCAGATAAAATGCAATGATTTGACATTAATAACAAGATAAATACTTAAAACTAATAATTAGCTTCTTTACTGTTGTGTTCCCGTGACAGACTCACCCATAGCAGGTGGGCTGCTGCGGCTCTGAGGTAAAATACAGGTCAGGATAGGCAGCAAAGAAGTGGATTTGGAAAATCCCACCGAGAATCACATCTCCAGTCTTGTGCAGCCCGTTTAGATGAAACTGTCCCTGTAACTGACAAGAGGAGGAAAAAAGAGAAGAGGACACAGTCGAGGAAAAGCAGCAGAACAACATTAACAAGAGAAGGCTCATGACTTTAATGTGGTTCATCTCTTTTCTGAGTTCTGTTTCATTACATCATCCATTTTATTCATTTATGACAATTTTGTTTATTCGAACATACCACCTATCAGGGTAGAATAAGAAAGAGTAGGGGCCGGGCCTAAAATGCTATTTGTGAATACGAAGGTGTGTGTGTTGGGGAAACATTATTGGCAATAATTTGATTGTCTGTAATAACTAAATATTTTTTAATAAAAATAATTACATATTTATTAATTTTGAAAATGTAAGTTAATTATTAGCACAATCCATTTATTTAAAATCAGTCAACATAATCAATGTTGACTATAAAATTTAAAAGATATCCCACACAGAGTTTCTCGTTGTGAACACAAATAAAAATATATCAAATAAAATGACTAGTGCTGGGCATAGATTCATTTTTTTTTAAATTAGATCATTCTCACTGCAATCCTGTAGTTAATCTAGATTAATCTAGATTAAAATGCTAGATTTTAATTTTGCCGAAGACGTTCAAAAAATGTGTGACCTAAATAATAAAAATGCATGACAAACTGCTTGAGAAAGCTGTTCTACTATTTGGTAATAGATCATTATTGGTAATAATGATCAATAAGATTTACATCGGTGTTTATTTTTTATTTTGTTAAACACGTGAACATTAATGGAACTGTAGGCCTACATTACAGGTCATGAAGAACTACTTCAACAGTCAGTAGCTTTGTGACATGGCTTGAGTCGCTCAGACAGACCAGCTTGTTCACTGATCTCTTCTTCTTCTTCTTCTGCTGCAGTAACAGTAGGTTACAGTTGTGGCAGGAGTCTCCAAGCACAGACAGATTTAAAGTGGTGCCTTTTATACTGTGTCCCTGATTGTCAGCTCTGGTACTACCATTTGCAGGTTTCCCATCAACATCATTATTATCAACAAAACAATTTATTTTAACTCAGTATTTTTAACATGTTTTTACAATATTTTTTATTAATTATTTTATTAAATGCAAACTCTACAATCACCATTAAGGTTCTCAAAGTCCTATCCATCTTTCACAAGTTCCCCTCTCTTTCTCCCCACTTGGTCTGCCCCGGAACCATAAATAAATTCCTGCTCCCTCGGGACTCCTTTAGACTTATGGTTTTTTGGGAAGTAGTTGGAGGTTTGTTACGGTTGGTGAGAGAGAAAGCAAGAACGATTGATTTCACAACTTATCAAAGTAATTTGAAGGAGTGTGGGAGCAAGAGGAGTTGGAATGAGTGTTCGATGACCTATGACGTCCGGTATACGATATCTGTGTACGACTCTTAACCAAACTCTTTCTGATGGAAAATGGAGGAGGCGACAGGTGGCAGCGAACGGGGAATTTCACATCGAACAAATGACTTGTTTGACGCGGTTGAGCCAACTGCTCTGAGAACGGATCAGAGATAGGCAGTCGGGCAGGAATGGAAGTTGGTGAAGGGAGCGAGGGGGACAATGAGGGGGAGTGGAGAGGATACAAGGACATGAGAAGAAAATAAATCCATTCACGCTGACAACACATCTGGCTGATGAAGTAGTAGAAATAAAATATGCAAAGATGCTAAGTGATGGGAATCTGTTGGTGAGGTGTAACAGTGAAGAACAAACTGGGAACAACAAGGTGGTCAGCAACTTTGTTAAACCAAGTTTAGACTTTGTGGTACATGGGATTACAGTGGTAAGGAGACAGAAATGTACTAATTTAAATGGGAAAGTAGTTGAAGAGTTAATGGATGAAAGGAACTTGGTATGAATGAATGATGGGAGAGGAACTAGGGTGAACATCGCTACAGGTACGGAGTCAGCATTAGATGTTACACTAGTGTCTAGTGTGACTGCTGGAGTTAGCAATTGGGAAGACAATAGGCCAGGCCAAGAGGGCAAGCTGGAGAGAGTTTTGGTGGCAAAATGGGAAGAACGACACCTGTGGGAGAGGATTGGGATTGTAGAAAGGTATGGGATTATCGAGTCATGACTTCTGAACTTGCATCACAGCCTGTATCACTATTGTATTTGCTTTTTACCTATATCCCATTCTTATTTGTTTATTTCTAACTGCAATGGACCCATCTTTTATTAGTCTTTAATAAAGTAAAAAAGCCAATGTTAGATGTTGTTTTGACTTTATTCCATCATGAATAACAATATGCACTAAGGTGCAACACCCTTGGGAAGCACTTAACACTTGTTGTTGTTTAACTCACAGAAGTGAGGTGTCATCATCACAGCATCTTCTTAAACCTGCAAAGTGACATTTTTCCCAGGATACTGAGGTTGGAACAAAGTGCCAAGCTGGGCAAGAAAAGACAAGCAAGTGTTTCCAAAGTGACTGATGACATCTGAGTCTGAGGCTGTTCAGCAGAACTTCCAAAACAAGCCAATCACAATAGTTATCAGCTCTAAAGTAGAATCAATATTCACCATCAGCTCCACTTCTTAGTGTACTAAAGCAGATAATCAAATACTGATAATCAAAGGCTGTCTCAAAGTGTAACTGTTCTGGTCCATCACTGTCTGACAACACCACACTAATAGGATTCTCAGTTCAGGCTCTGATTATTATTGTAGAAAACACTAACTCTAATTTACAGAGATTTTCTGATGTCAACACAAAGCTTTAAAAACAGCGTTCATTTCAGGCTGTGTTGTGTTCTTAAATGAATCGTCACTGAGGTTAGCGTCCATTGAAAGTGCTTGTCCTTGTGTTAATGGGTCACGTCATCCATGTTGACTCCTACATGATCTGTTTGTTGATAATTATATCTTGATTGTATTAAATACTCTAATGTTCAATGTAATCAATTTATGCATCATGACCATATACAGTTAAATGTGTTCATATATAATAAATAATAATAATTGTAATACAATTGTTTTAGCAATGCTATAGTGACCAGTACAAACACACATGTGCAGTTTTAGAATAATAAAATAAAACTGCTTCTATTCAGAGTGACCTACCCTTACTAATAAAACTGTAATGTAACTCTAATTAATATTAATGGTAAAACATGTGTTTGTCCTATATTTCATGTTAAAAAATATAAAGAAAATACATCTTTTACACTAGGTTTATTCAAGGCATGCTTGAGCATTACATACAGGTTTCATAAACAGTATGAGACTAACTTGTTAAGTCAGATTTAATTCATATTACAAAAGGTGTACCTCAAGGATCAATCATTGGACCTGTTCTATTCTCCTTGTATATCTATGACATTGTAACTACTTTCACTGGCTGTAACATTCATCTTTATGCGGATGACACTATTTTGTATTGTATTTCTGACTCTATAACTTCTGCAATTGAATCTCTTCAGCACTGTTTCAACGACATACAAGTTGCTCTCAATAATCACAAATTGGTTCTGAATGCACCATATTCCATTCAGCCCTGAGATTTATTACAGGCGACAGCTACAACACTCATCATTGTGACCTGGATTCAAAAGCTCAATGGCCCTTGCTATCTAACAAGCGTGATAGACACTGGATTTTATTTATTTTTAAAGCTCACACTGGTCTATTACCATCCTATATTAACTCTTTAAGATCTTTAAATGCAAGTCTCCTTCATACACGTTCACTGGCTCACACTGCAGGTGCCCTCTGTTAACGCTGAATTTGGAAAACTGTTTTTCTTACTGTGCACCTGCAAACCTGAAACACTCTGCAAAACCATCTGAAACTTATCACATTTTTATCATTAGGACAATTTAAATCCATAATTGCACCTTATTTAACTGCACCTGTTTTTAGCTAGACCTCTCTTATTTCCATGATTTTTGTCACTACTTTTTGAAATTTCGGATTTGCTTATGTATTTTTCAAATGTTTTGTGTTTTGTCGCAGCTATATTGTAAATGAGGTTGCTCCTCAATATTTGTCCAAGTTTGAATAAAGGTTAAAATAATTATAATAATAATGAGCAGCCGCTAATAATATGAGAGAGATATTACTCAGTAACTCTGTGCTGTTGATTGTATCGTTATCATTTAAGTTTGTTTATTTGGTAAATAAATATAATAGCATAATGTGTCAAAAGGCTGTTTTGTGTATGTTTTCTGTGGATCCCAGGAAGAACGGTTGCTGCAATGCAGTAGCTAATGGTGGATCCTAATAAACTAAATTAAACTACTCTCATCACAATCCTCATAAGTTCTCACAAACAGATCTGATGAAATCCTGATGCAATACCTCTAAAACAAATGTCCCACTCAATCCTCAAGAAGTTAGTACAGAGAGACATTGAGTTCTAGAGGGAGGAAGTCATGTATTATTAGCGTTGTTATTGTTCTTATTGAGCGGGAAGAGCCTGAGTTATTACTCATGGTTGGCCACAAGGCACTTGCTCTTCACCACATGTGTTCAAACTAAAACAGCTCCCAAAAGACAAACCCCTCCAGAGATCCGTGACTGAAAAAACATGCAAACAACTTTTTAATTAAAAGGGACCTACGAGGGAAATTTGCTCAATATTAATTACCCCTTTGGCTGAAAAATAAGAATAACATCAAATTAAATATCACATGGTCCACTGCCTTGTTAAATTAGATGTGCCCAATCATTTGTCTTGGTCAGTGTCCATATACAAATGCAGAATTCCTTAAAAAAATATTCTACATAGTATAGTATAGTATAGGTGAAATAATTTGAAAATGGTTAGCACAACGATCGGGTTTAACTGGTTTCTGTGTGTGTGTGTGTGTTTGTGTGTGTGTGTCATAGTATAGTATGTAGAAGCACAGAGACAGAGAAAAAGAGTGGTTCAGCAGCAAGGCGGTGGAAGTACTCTGCAGTACACATTTAGTACATACTAAACTATGACATTTTTGTCAAATATGTCTTTTTTGATTGATTTTGGACGACATACTATAATATGACTTTTTGTCACATTTTGGACTCGTACTAAACTGTGACTTTTTTGTCACATTTTGGACGACATACTATACTATGACTTTTTTGACTGATTTTGGACGACATACTATACTATGACTTTTTTGACTGATTTTGGAAGACGTACTAAACTATGTTTTTTTGACGGATTTTGGACGACATACTATACTATGATTTTTTGACTGATTTTGGACGACATACTATACTATGACATTTTGTCACATTTTGGACTCGTACTAAACTGTGACTTTTTTGTCTCATTTTAGACGACATACTAAACTATGTCTTTTTTGACAGATTTTGGACAACATACTATAGTATGACTTTTTTGACTGATTATGGACGACATACTATACTATGACTTTTTTGACTGATTTTGGACAACATACTATACTATGACTTTTTTGACTGATTATGGACGACATACTATATAGTATGACTTTTTTGTCACATTTTGGATGACATACTATACTATGACTTTTTTGACAGATTTTGGACGACATGCTATACTATGACTTTTTTGACTGATTTTGGACGACATGCTATACTATGACTTTTTTGACTGATTTTGGACGTCATGCTATACTATGACTTTTTTGACTGATTTTGGACGACATGCTATACTATGACTTTTCTGACTGATTATGGACGACATACTATAGTATGACTTTTTTGTCACATTTTGGACGACATACTATACTACGACTTTTTTGACAGATTTTGGACGACATGCTATACTATGACTTTTTTGACTGATTTTCGATGACATGCTATACTATGACTTTTTTGACTGATTTTGGACGACATGCTATACTATGACTTTTCTGACTGATTATGGACGACATACTATAGTATGACTTTTTTGTCACATTTTGGACGACATACTATACTACGACTTTTTTGTCACATTTTGGACGACAAACTATACTATGACTTTTTTGACTGATTATGGACAACATACTATAGTATGACTTTATTGACTGATTTTGGACGACATGCTATACTAGGACTTTTTTGACTGATTATGGACAACATACTATAGTATGACTTTTTTGTCACATTTTGGACGACATCCTAAACTATGACTTTTTTGACTGATTTTGGACGACATGCTATACTACGACTTTTCTGACTGATTTTGGACGAGATGCTATACTATGACTTTTTTGACTGATTATGGACAACATACTATAGTATGACTTTTTTGACTGATTATGGACAACATACTATAGTATGACTTTTTTGTCACATTTTGGACGACATACTATACTATGACTTTTTTGTCACATTTTGGACGACATACTAAACTATGACTTTTTGGACAGATTTTGGACGACATGCTATACTATGACATTTTTTTCACTGATTTTGGACCACATACTATACTATGACTTTTTTGACTGATTTTTGACCACATGCTATACTATGACTTTTTTGACTGATTTTGGACGACATACTATACTATGACTCTTTTGACTGATTATGGACAACATACTATAGTATGACTTTATTGACTGATTTTGGACGACATGCTATACTATGACTTTTTTGACTGATTATGGACAACATACTATAGTATGACTTTTTTGTCACATTTTGGACGACGTACTAAACTATGACTTTTTTGACTGATTTTGGACAACATACTATACTATGACTTTTTTGTCACATTTTGGACGACATACTATACTATGACTTTTTTGTCACATTATGGACGACATACTATACTATGACATTTTTGTCACATTTTGGACGACATACTATACTATGACTTTTTTGACTGATTTTGGACAACATACTATACTATGACTTTTTTTTCACATTTTGGACGACATACTATACTATGACTTTTTTGACAGATTTTGGACGACATGCTATACTATGACTTTTTTGACTGATTTTGGACGACATGCTATACTATGACTTTTCTGACTGATTATGGACGACATACTATAGTATGACTTTTTTGTCACATTTTGGACGACATACTATACTATGACTTTTTTGACAGATTTTGGACGACATACTATACTATGACATTTTTTTCACTGATTTTGGACCACATACTATACTATGTCTTTTTTGTCACATTTTGGACGACATACTATACTATGACATTTTTGTCACATTTTGGACGACATACTATACTATGACTTTTTTGACTGATTTGGACGACATACTATACTATGACATTTTTTTCACATTTTGGATGACATACTATACTATGACTTTTTTGACAGATTTTGGACGACATGCTATACTATGACTTTTTTGACAGATTTTGGACGACATACTATACTATGACTTTTTTGACTGATTTTGGACGACATGCTATCCTATGACTTTTTTGACTGATTTTGGACGACATACTATACTATGACTTTTTTGACTGATTATTGACAACATACTATAGTATGACTTTATTGACTGATTTTGGACGACATGCTATACTATGACTTTTTTGACTGATTATGGACAACATACTATAGTATGACTTTTTTGTCACATTTTGGACGACATACTATACTATCACTTTTTTGTCACATTTTGGACGACATACTAAACTATGACTTTTTTGACTGATTTTGGACGACATACTATACTATGTCTTTTTTGTCACATTTTGGACGACATACTATACTATGACATTTTTGTCACATTTTGGACGACATACTATACTATGACTTTTTTGACTGATTTTGGACGACATGCTATACAATGACTTTTCTGACTGATTATGGACGACATACTATAGTATGACTTTTTTGTCACATTTTGGACGACATACTATACTATGACTTTATTGACAGATTTTGGACGACATACTATACTATGACTTTTTTGACTGATTTTGGACGACATGCCATACTATGACTTTTTTTGACTGATTTTGGACGACATACTATACTATGACTTTTTTGACAGATTTTGGACGACATACTATACTATGACTCTTTTGACTGATTATGGACAACATACTATACTATGACTTTTTTGTCACATTTTGGACGACATACTATACTATGACTTTTTTGTCACATTTTGGACGACATACTATACTATGACATTTTTGTCACATTTTGGACGACATACTATACTATGACTTTTTTGACTGATTTTGGACGACATACTATACTATGACTTTTTTTTCACATTTTGGACGACCTACTATACAATGACTTTTTTGACTGATTTTGGACGACATGCTATACTATGACTTTTTTGACTGATTTTGGACGACATGCTATACTATGACTTTTCTGACTGATTATGGACGACATACTATAGTATGACTTTTTTGTCCCATTTTGGACGACATACTATACTATGACTTTTTGACTGATTTTGGACAACATACTATACTATGACTTTTTTGTCACATTTTGGACGACATACTATACTATGACTTTTTTGTCACATTTTGGACGACATACTATACTATGACATTTTTGTCACATTTTGGACGACATACTATACTATGACTTTTTTGTCACATTTTGGACGACATACTATACTATGACATTTTTGTCACATTTTGGATGACATACTATACTATGACTTTTTTGACTGATTTTGGACGACATACTATACTATGACTTTTTTTCACATTTTGGACGACCTACTATACTATGACTTTTTTGACTGATTTTGGACGACATGCTATACTATGACTTTTTTGACTGATTTTGGACGACATGCTATACTATGACTTTTCTGACTGATTATGGACGACATACTATAGTATGACTTTTTTGTCCCATTTTGGACGACATACTATACTATGACTTTTTGACTGATTTTGGACAACATACTATACTATGACTTTTTTGTCACATTTTGGACGACATACTATACTATGACTTTTTTGTCACATTTTGGACGACATACTATACTATGACATTTTTGTCACATTTTGGACGACATACTATACTATGACTTTTTTGTCACATTTTGGACGACATACTATACTATGACATTTTTGTCACATTTTGGATGACATACTATACTATGACTTTTTTGACTGATTTTGGACGACATACTATACTATGACTTTTTTTCACATTTTGGACGACCTACTATACTATGACTTTTTTGACTGATTTTGGACGACATGCTATACTATGACTTTTTTGACTGATTTTGGACGACATGCTATACTATGACTTTTCTGACTGATTATGGACGACATACTATAGTATGACTTTTTTGTCCCATTTTGGACGACATACTATACTATGACTTTTTGACTGATTTTGGACAACATACTATACTATGACTTTTTTGTCACATTTTGGACGACATACTATACTATGACTTTTTTGTCACATTTTGGACAACATACTATACTATGACTTTTTTGACTGATTTTGGACGACATACTATAGTATGACTTTTTTGTCACATTTTGGACGACATACTGTACTATGACTTTTTTGACTGATTTTGGACGACATACTATACTATGACTTTTTTGACAGATTTTGGACGACATGCTATACTATGACTTTTCTGACTGATTATGGACGACATGCTATACTATGACTTTTCTGACTGATTATGGACGACATACTATAGTATGACTTTTTTGTCACATTTTGGACGACATACTATACTATGACTTTTTTGACAGATTTTGGACGACATACTATAGTATGACATTTTTGTCACATTTTGGACGACATACTATACTATGACATTTTTGTCACATTTTGGACGACTTACTATACTATGACTTTTTTGACAGGTTTTGGACGACATACTATACTATGACTTTTTTGACTGATTATGGACGACATACTATACTATGACATGTTTTTCACATTTTGGACGACATACTATACTATGACTTTTTTGACTGATTTGGACGACATACTATACTATGACATTTTTTTCACATTTTGGATGACATACTATACTATGACTTTTTTGACAGATTTTGGACGACATGCTATACTATGACTTTTTTGACTGATTATGGACAACATACTATACTATGACTTTTTTGACTGATTTTGGACGACATGCTATACTATGACTTTTTTGACTGATTTTGGACGACATACTATACTATGACTTTTTTGACTGATTATTGACAACATACTATAGTATGACTTTATTGACTGATTTTGGACGACATGCTATACTATGACTTTTTTGACTGATTTTGGACGACATACTATACTATGACTTTTTTGACTGATTTTGGACGACATACTATACTATGACTCTTTTGACTGATTATGGACAACATACTATACTATGACTTTTTTGTCACATTTTGGACGACATACTATACTATGACTTTTTTGTCACATTTTGGACGACATACTATACTATGACATTTTTGTCACATTTTGGACGACATACTATACTATGACTTTTTTGACTGATTTTGGACGACATACTATACTATGACTTTTTTTTCACATTTTGGACGACCTACTATACAATGACTTTTTTGACTGATTTTGGACGACATGCTATACTATGACTTTTTTGACTGATTTTGGACGACATGCTATACTATGACTTTTCTGACTGATTATGGACGACATACTATAGTATGACTTTTTTGTCCCATTTTGGACGACATACTATACTATGACTTTTTGACTGATTTTGGACAACATACTATACTATGACTTTTTTGTCACATTTTGGACGACATACTATACTATGACTTTTTTGTCACATTTTGGACGACATACTATACTATGACATTTTTGTCACATTTTGGACGACATACTATACTATGACTTTTTTGTCACATTTTGGACGACATACTATACTATGACATTTTTGTCACATTTTGGACGACATACTATACTATGACTTTTTTGACTGATTTTGGACGACATACTATACTATGACTTTTTTTCACATTTTGGACGACCTACTATACTATGACTTTTTTGACTGATTTTGGACGACATGCTATACTATGACTTTTTTGACTGATTTTGGACGACATGCTATACTATGACTTTTCTGACTGATTATGGACGACATACTATAGTATGACTTTTTTGTCCCATTTTGGACGACATACTATACTATGACTTTTTGACTGATTTTGGACAACATACTATACTATGACTTTTTTGTCACATTTTGGACGACATACTATACTATGACTTTTTTGTCACATTTTGGACGACATACTATACTATGACATTTTTGTCACATTTTGGACAACATACTATACTATGACTTTTTTGACTGATTTTGGACAACATACTATACTATGACTTTTTTGACTGATTATGGACGACATACTATAGTATGACTTTTTTGTCACATTTTGGACGACATACTATACTATGACTTTTTTGACAGATTTTGGACGACATGCTATACTATGACTTTTCTGACTGATTATGGACGACATGCTATACTATGACTTTTCTGACTGATTATGGACGACATACTATAGTATGACTTTTTTGTCACATTTTGGACGACATACTATACTATGACTTTTTTGACAGATTTTGGACGACATACTATAGTATGACATTTTTGTCACATTTTGGACGACATACTATACTATGACATTTTTGTCACATTTTGGACGACTTACTATACTATGACTTTTTTGACAGATTTTGGACGACATACTATACTATGACTTTTTTGACTGATTATGGACGACATACTATACTATGACATGTTTTTCACATTTTGGACGACCTACTATACTATGACTTTTTTGACTGATTTTGGACGACATGCTATACTATGACTTTTTTGACTGATTTTGGACGACATGCTATACTATGACTTTTTTGACTGATTTTGGACGACATGCTATACTATGACTTTTCTGACTGATTATGGACGACATACTATAGTATGACTTTTTTGTCACATTTTGGACGACATACTATACTATGACTTTTTTGACAGATTTTGGACGACATACTATACTATGACATTTTTTTCACTGATTTTGGACCACATACTATACTATGTCTTTTTTGTCACATTTTGGACCACATACTATACTATGACATTTTTGTCACATTTTGGACGACATACTATACTATGACTTTTTTGACTGATTTGGACGACATACTATACTATGACATTTTTATCACATTTTGGACGACATACTATACTATGACTTTTTTGACTGATTTTGGACCACATACTATACTACCACTTTTTTCACTGATTTTGGACCACATACTATACTATGTCTTTTTTGTCACATTTTGCACGACATACTATACTATGACTTTTTTGTCACATTTTGGACAACATACTATACTATGACTTTTTTGTCACATTTTGGACGACATGCTATACTATGACTTTTTTGACTGATTATGGACAACATACTATAGTATGACTTTTTTGTCACATTTTGGACGACATACTATACTATTACATGTCATTTAGCAGACGCTTTTATCCAAAGCGACTTACAATAAGTGCATTTAAACATTTGGGTACAAATAAGTGCTAGAAGTAAGTAAGAGCTTCAAGTAAATCAAACTATGAAGTGCTAGTCATAAGTGCGATACATTTTTTTTTTTTTTTTTGTCGTCGTCGTTATCGTCTTAGTCGAGGTAGAGTCGGAAGAAATGTGTTTTTAGTCGGCGGCGGAAGATGTGGAGGCTTTCCGCTGTCCGGATGTCGATGGGGAGCTCGTTCCACCATTTGGGAGCGAGGACAGTGAACAGTCTGGAGTTCTGTAAATGCCTCTGCGATCCTGTCAGTGAGGGGACAGCGAGCCGGTTTGCCAATGCAGAGCGAAGTGGGCGGGCTGGGGTGTAGGTTTTGATCATGTCCTGGATGTAGGCTGGACCGGATCCGTTTGTAGCATGGAACGCAAGCACTAGAGTCTTGAAGCGGATGCGAGCAGCTACAGGAAGCCAGTGAAGGGAGCGGAGGAGAGGTGTAGTGTGGGAGAATTTTGGTAAGTTGAAGACCAGTCGAGCTGCTGCATTCTGGATGAGTTGCAGGGGTCGTATGGCACACGCAGGGAGACCAGCCAGGAGGGAGTTGCAGTAATCCAAGCGTGAGATGACAAGAGCCTGGACCAGAACCTGTGCCGCCTTCTGGGTTAGAAGAGGCCGTATCCTTCTGATGTTGTACAACATGTATCTGCAAGATCGAGCTGTTGCAGCAATGTTGGCAGTGAGGGAGAGATGGTCATCAAGTGTCACACCCAGGTTCCTTGCGGTATGAGACGGAGTTACCACAGAGTTGTCGAGGGTGATGGTTAGGTCTGTGGTGGGAGAGCCCTTTCCTGGGAGAAAAAGAAACTCAGTCTTGTTGAGATTGAGTTTCAGGTGATGGTCAGACATCCACTGAGAGATGTCGGTCAGACAAGCGGAGATCCGTTCTGCTACATTTGTGTCGGAGCTGGGAAAAGAGAGGATGAGTTGGGTGTCGTCGGCGTAGCTGTGATAGGAAAAACCATGAGAGAGAATAACAGAACCAAGAGAGTTGGTGTATAGAGAGAAGAGGAGAGGGCCCAAGACAGAACCCTGAGGGACCCCAGTAGCTAGAGGACAGGGTTCCGACACAGATCCTCTCCAGGTTACTCTGTATGTTCGGTTTTGAAGATAGGACGAGAGTAGGGTAAGTGCAGATCCTGAGACACCTAGTTCTTGAAGGGAGGAAATAAGGATCTGGTGGTTAACTGTGTCAAACGCTGCAGAGAGGTCCAAGAGGATGAGCACAGAGGAGAGAGAGGCAGCCCTGGCAGTGTGGAGTTGCTCAGTGACAGCAAGGAGTGCAGTTTCGGTCGAGTGACCTGCTTTAAAACCAGACTGAAGAGGATCAAGAAGGTTGTTCCGGTGAAGGTAGGAGGAGAGTTGATTAAAGATAGCACGCTCCAGAGTTTTAATGTAATGTAATGACATGTAATGACATGTAATACTATCACTTTTTTGTCACATTTTGGACGACATACTAAACTATGACTTTTTTGACTGATTTTGGACGACATACTATACTATGTCTTTTTTGTCACATTTTGGACGACATACTATACTATGACATTTTTGTCACATTTTGGACGACATACTATACTATGACTTTTTTGACTGATTTTGGACGACATGCTATACTATGACTTTTCTGACTGATTATGGACGACATACTATAGTATGACTTTTTTGTCACATTTTGGACGACATACTATACTATGACTTTATTGACAGATTTTGGACGACATACTATACTATGACTTTTTTGACTGATTTTGGACGACATGCTATACTATGACTTTTCTGACTGATTATGGACGACATACTATAGTATGACTTTTTTGTCACATTTTGGACGACATACTAAACTATGACTTTTCTGACTGATTTTGGACGACATGCTATACTATGACTTTTTTGACTGATTATGGACAACATACTATAGTATGACTTTTTTGACAGATTTTGGACGACATATTATACTATGACTTTTTTGACTGATTATGGACGACATACTATACTAGGACATTTTTTTCACATTTTGGACGACATACTATACTATGACATTTTTGAACAAACAAATTTTCTTGGTCACTCTTACTCTATAAAGACTGGTTTGCCACAGGAGGTACTTGAACCTACAATCCTTGGGTTAGTAGGCAGGTGTCTTATCCATTAGGCCACTTGAGCTGACTGTTGGTTTCACACATGTCTTATTTACTACATTTCGGACGACATACTATACTATGACTTCATTGACTGATTTTGGACAGCATACTATGCTACGACTTTTTTTTCACATTTTGGACGACATACTAAACTATGACATTTTTATCACATTTTGGACGACATACTATACTATGACTTTTTTCACATTTTGGATAACATACTATACTATGACTTTTTTGACTGATTTTGGACGACATACCATACTATGACATTTTTGACTGATTTTGGACGACATACTATACTATGACTTTTCTGACTGATTTTGGACGACATACTATACTATGACATTTTTGTCACATTTTTGACGACATACTATACTATGACTTTTTTGACTGATTTTGGACAACATACTATACTATGACATTTTTGTCACATTTTGAAAGACATACTATACTATGACTTTTTTGACTGATTTTGGACGACATACTAAACTATGACTTTTTTGGACGACATACTATACTATGACTTTTTTGACTGATTTTGGACGACATACTATACTATGTCTTTTTTGTCACATTTTGGACAACATACTATACTATGACATTTTTGAACAAACTAATTTTCTTGGTCACTCTTACTCTATAATGACTGGTTTGCCACAGGCGGTACTTGAACCTACAATCCTTGGGTTAGTAGGTAGGTGTCTTATCCATTAGGCCACTTGTGCTGACTGTTGGTTTCACACATGTCTTATTTACTACATTTCGGACAACATACTATACTATGACTTCATTGACTGATTTTGGACAGCATACTATACTACGACTTTTTTTTCACATTTTGGACGATATACTATACTATGACATTTTTGTCACATTTTGGACGACATACTATACTATGTCTTTTTTGTCACATTTTGGACAACATACTATACTATGACTTTTTTGTCACATTTTGACGACATACTAAACTATGACTTTTCTGACGACATGCTATACTATGACTTTTTTGACTGATTATGGACAACATACTATAGTATGACTTTTTTGACAGATTTTGGACGACATACTATACTATGACTTTTTTGACTGATTATGGACGACATACTATACTAGGACATTTTTTTCACATTTTGGACGACATACTATACTATGACTTTTTTGGACGACATACTATACTATGTCTTTTTTGTCACATTTTGGACAACATACTATACTGTGACATTTTTGAACAAACAAATTTTCTTGGTCACTCTTATTCTATAAAGACTGGTTTGCCACAGGAGGTACTTGAACCTACAATCCTTGGGTTAGTTGGCAGGTGTCTTATCCATTAGGCCACTTGAGCTGACTGTTGGTCCACACATGTCTTATTTACTACATTTCGGACGACATACTATACTATGACTTCATTGACTGATTTTGGACAGCATACTATGCTACGACTTTTTTTTCACATTTTGGACGACATACTAAACTATGACATTTTTATCACATTTTGGACGACATACTATACTATGACTTTTTTCACATTTTGGATAACATACTATACTATGACTTTTTTGACTGATTTTGGACGACATACCATACTATGACATTTCTGACTGATTTTGGACGACATACTATACTATGACTTTTCTGACTGATTTTGGACGACATACTATACTATGACATTTTTGTCACATTTTTGACGACATACTATACTATGACTTTTTTGACTGATTTTGGACAACATACTATACTATGACATTTTTGTCACATTTTGAAAGACATACTATACTATGACTTTTTTGACTGATTTTGGACGACATACTAAACTATGACTTTTTTGACTGATTTTGGACGACATACTTTACTATGACTTTTTTGACTGATTTTGGACGACATACTATACTATGTCTTTTTTGTCACATTTCGGACGACATACTATACTATGACTTCATTGACTGATTTTGGACAGCATACTATACTACGACTTTTTTTTCACATTTTGGACGACATACTATACTATGACATTTTTGTCACATTTTGGACGACATACTATACTATGTCTTTTTTGTCACATTTTGGACAACATACTATACTATGACTTTTTTGTCACATTTTGACGACATACTAAACTATGACTTTTTTGACTGATTTTGGACGACATGCTATACTATGACTTTTCTGACTGATTATGGACGACATACTATAGTATGACTTTTTTGTCACATTTTGGACGACATACTAAACTATGACTTTTCTGAGTGATTTTGGACGACATGCTATACTATGACTTTTTTGACTGATTATGGACAACATACTATAGTATGACTTTTTTGACAGATTTTGGACGACATACTATACTATGACTTTTTTGACTGTTTATGGACGACATACTATACTACGACTTTTTTTTCACATTTTGGACGACATACTATACTATGTCTTTTTTGTCACATTTTGGACAACATACTATACTATGACATTTTTGTCACATTTTGGACGACATACTATGCTATGACATTTTTGTCACATTTTGGACGACATACTATACTATGACTTTTTTGACTGATTTTGGACAACATACTATACTATGACTTTTTTGACTGATTATGGACAACATACTATAGTATGACTTTTTTGACAGATTTTGGACGACATACTATACTATGACTTTTTTGACTGTTTATGGACGACATACTATACTATGACATTTTTTTCACATTTTGGACGACATACTATACTATGACTTTTTTGACGACATACTATACTATGTCTTTTTTGTCACATTTTGGACAACATACTATACTATGACTTTTTTGACTGATTTTGGACGACATACTATACTATGACATTTTTGTCACATTTTGGACGACATACTATACTATGACTTTTTTGACGACATACTAAACTATGACTTTTTTGACTGATTTTGGACGACATACTATACTATGACATTTTTGTCACATTTTGGACGACATACTATACTATGACTTTTTTGACGACATACTATACTATGACTTTTTTGACTGATTTTGGACGACATACTAAACTATGACTTTTTTGACTGATTTTGGACGACATACTATACTATGACTTTTTTGACTGATTTTGGACAACATACTATACTGTGACATTTTTGTCACATTTTGGACGACATACTATACTATGACTTTTTTGACGACATACTAAACTATGACTTTTTTGACTGATTTTGGACGACATACTATACTATGACTTTTTTGACTGATTTTGGACGACATACTATACTATGTCTTTTTTGTCACATTTTGGACAACATACTATACTATGACATTTTTGTCACATTTTGGACGACATACTATACTATGACATTTTTGTCACATTTTGGACGACATACTATACTATGACTTTTTTGACTGATTTTGGACAACATACTATACTATGACTTTTTTGACTGATTTTGGATGACATACTATACTATGACTTTTTTGACTGATTTTGGACGACGTACTAAACTATGACTTTTTTGACAGATTTTGGACGACATACTACACTATGACTTTTTTGTCACATTTTGACGACATACTATACTATGACTTTTTTCACATTTTGGACAACATACTATACTATGACTTTTTTGACTGATTTTGGACAACATACTATACTATGACTTTTTTGACTGATTTTGGACGACATACTAAATACTATGTCTTTTTTGTCACATTTTGGACGACATACTAAACTATGACTTTTTATCACATTTTGGACGACAGACTAAACTATGACTTTTTTGACTGATTTTGGACAACATACTATACTATGAGTTTTTTGACTGATTTTGGACGACATACTAAACTATGACTTTTTTATCACATTTTGGACGACAGACTAAACTATGACTTTTTTGACTGATTTTGGACAACATACTATACTATGACTTTTTTGACTGATTTTGGACGACATACTATACTATGACTTTTTTGACTGATTTTGGACGACATACTATACTATGACTTTTTTGACTGATTTTGGATGACATACTATGACTTTTTTGACTGATTTTGGACGACATACTATACTATGACATTTTTATCACATTTTGGACGGCATACTAAACTATGACTTTTTTGACTGTTTTTGGACGACATACTATACTATGACTTTTTTGTCACATTTTGACGACATACTGTACTATGACTTTTTTGACTGATTTTGGACGACATACTATGACTTTTTTGACTGATTTTGGACGACATACTATATTATGACATTTTTGTCACATTTTGGACGACATAGTAAACTCTGACTTTTTTGACTGATTTTGGACGACATACTATACTATGACTTTTTTGACTGATTTTGGACGACATACTATATTATGACATTTTTGTCACATTTTGGACGACATAGCAAACTTTGACTTTTTTGACTGATTTTGGACGACATACTATACTATGACTTTTTTGACTGATTTTGAAAGACATACTATACTATGACTTTTTTGACTGATTTTGGACGACATACTAAACTATGTCTTTTTTGACTGATTTGGACGACATTCTATACCATGACATTTTTGTCACATTTTGGACGACATACTATACTATGACTTTTTTGACAGATTTTGGACGACATACTATACTATGACATTTTTTTCACATTTTGGAAGACATACTATACTATAACTTTTTTGACTGATTTTGGACGACATACTATATTATGACATTTTTTTCACATTTTGGACGACATAGTAAACTATGACTTTTTTGACTGATTTTGACGACATATTATACTATGACTTTTTTGTCACATTTTGGACGACATACTATACTATGACTTTTTTGACTGATTTTGGACGACATACTAAACTATGTCTTTTTTGACTGATTTGGACGACATTCTATACCATGACTTTTTTGTCACATTTTGACGACATACTGTACTATGACTTTTTTGACTGATTTTGGACGACATACTATGACTTTTTTGACTGATTTTGGACGACATACTATCCTATGACATTTTTATCACATTTTGGACGACATGTTAAACTATGACTTTTTTGACTGATTTTGGACGACATACTATACTATGACTTTTTTGACTGATTTTGGACGACATACTATATTATGACATTTTTGTCACATTTTGGACGACATAGTAAACTCTGACTTTTTTGACTGATTTTGGACGACATACTATACTATGACTTTTTTGACTGATTTTGGACGACATACTATATTATGACATTTTTGTCACATTTTGGACGACATAGCAAACTCTGACTTTTTTGACTGATTTTGGACGACATACTATACTATGACTTTTTTGACTGATTTTGGACGACATACTATATTATGACATTTTTGTCACATTTTGGACGACATAGCAAACTCTGACTTTTTTGACTGATTTTGGACGACATACTATACTATGACCTTTTTGACTGATTTTGAAAGACATACTATACTATGACTTTTTTGACTGATTTGGACGACATTCTATACCATGACATTTTTGTCACATTTTGGACGACATACTATACTATGACTTTTTTGACTGATTTTCGACGACATACTAAATACTATGTCTTTTTTGTCACATTTTGGACGACATACTAAACTATGACTTTTTATCACATTTTGGACGACAGACTAAACTATGACTTTTTTGACTGATTTTGGACAACATACTATACTATGAGTTTTTTGACTGATTTTGGACGACATACTAAACTATGACTTTTTTATCACATTTTGGATGACAGACTAAACTATGACTTTTTTGACTGATTTTGGACAACATACTATACTATGACTTTTTTGACTGATTTTGGACAACATACTATACTATGACTTTTTTGACTGATTTTGGACGACATACTATACTATGACATTTTTGTCACATTTTGGACAACATACTATACTATGACTTTTTTGACTGATTTTGGACGACATACTATACTATGACTTTTTTGACTGATTTTGGACGACATACTATACTATGACTTTTTTGACTGATTTTGGACGACATACTATCCTATGACATTTTTATCACATTTTGGACGACATGTTAAACTATGACTTTTTTGACTGATTTTGGACGACATACTATACTATGACTTTTTTGTCACATTTTGACGACATACTGTACTATGACTTTTTTGACTGATTTTGGACGACATACTATGACTTTTTTGACTGATTTTGGACGACATACTATCCTATGACATTTTTATCACATTTTGGACGACATGTTAAACTATGACTTTTTTGACTGATTTTGGACGACATACTATACTATGACTTTTTTGACTGATTTTGGACGACAAACTATATTATGACATTTTTGTCACATTTTGGACGACATAGTAAACTCTGACTTTTTTGACTGATTTTGGACGACATACTATACTATGACTTTTTTGACTGATTTTGGACGACATACTATATTATGACATTTTTGTCACATTTTGGACGACATAGCAAACTCTGACTTTTTTGACTGATTTTGGACGACATACTATACTATGACTTTTTTGACTGATTTTGAAAGACATACTGTACTATGACTTTTTTGACTGATATTGGACGACATACTAAACTATGTCTTTTTTGACTGATTTGGACGACATTCTATACCATGACATTTTTGTCACATTTTGGACGACATACTATACTATGACTTTTTTGACTGTTTTTGGACGACATACTATACTATGACTTTTTTGTCACATTTTGACGACATACTGTACTATGACTTTTTTGACTGATTTTGGACGACATACTATGACTTTTTTGACTGATTTTGGACGACATACTATCCTATGACATTTTTATCACATTTTGGACGACATGTTAAACTATGACTTTTTTGACTGATTTTGGACGACATACTATACTATGACTTTTTTGACTGATTTTGGACGACATACTATATTATGACATTTTTGTCACATTTTGGACGACATAGTAAACTCTGACTTTTTTGACTGATTTTGGACGACATACTATACTATGACTTTTTTGACTGATTTTGAAAGACATACTATACTATGACTTTTTTGACTGATTTTGGACGACATACTAAACTATGTCTTTTTTGACTGATTTGGACGACATTCTATACCATGACATTTTTGTCACATTTTGGACGACATACTATACTATGACTTTTTTGACTGATTTTGGACGACATACTATATTATGACATTTTTTTCACATTTTGGACGACATAGTAAACAATGACTTTTTTGACTGATTTTGGACGACATATTATACTATGACTTTTTTGTCACATTTTGGACGACATACTATACTATGACTTTTTTGACTGATTTTGGCTGACATACTAAACTATGTCTTTTTTGACTGATTTGGACGACATTCTATACCATGACTTTTTTGTCACATTTTGACGACATACTGTACTATGACTTTTTTGACTGATTTTGGACGACATACTATGACTTTTTTGACTGATTTTGGACGACATACTATCCTATGACATTTTTATCACATTTTGGACGACATGTTAAACTATGACTTTTTTGACTGATTTTGGACGACATACTATACTATGACTTTTTTGACTGATTTTGGACGACATACTATATTATGACATTTTTGTCACATTTTGGACGACATAGTAAACTCTGACTTTTTTGACTGATTTTGGACGACATACTATACTATGACTTTTTTGACTGATTTTGGACGACATACTATATTATGACATTTTTGTCACATTTTGGACGACATAGCAAACTCTGACTTTTTTGACTGATTTTGGACGACATACTATACTATGACTTTTTTGACTGATTTTGAAAGACATACTATACTATGACTTTTTTGACTGATTTTGGACGACATACTAAACTATGTCTTTTTTGACTGATTTGGACGACATTCTATACCATGACATTTTTGTCACATTTTGGACGACATACTATACTATGACTTTTTTGACTGATTTTGGACGACATACTATACTATGACATTTTTTTCACATTTTGGAAGACATACTATACTATAACTTTTTTGACTGATTTTGGAAGACATACTATATTATGACATTTTTTTCACATTTTGGACGACATAGTAAACTATGACTTTTTTGACTGATTTTGGACGACATATTATACTATGACTTTTTTGTCACATTTTGGACGACATACTATACTATGACTTTTTTGACTGATTTTGGACGACATACTAAACTATGTCTTTTTTGACTGATTTGGACGACATTCTATACCATGACATTTTTGTCACATTTTGGACAACATACTATACTATGACTTTTTTCACTGATTTTGGACGACATACTATACTATGACTTTTTTGACTGATTTTGGACGACATACTATACTATGTCTTTTTTGTCACATTTTGGACGACATACTATAGTATGACTTTTTTGTCACATTTTGGATAACATACTATACTATGACATTTTTGACTGATTTTGGACGACATACTATACTATGACTTTTTTGACTGATTTTGAAAGACATACTATACTATGACTTTTTTGTCATATTTTGGACAACATACTATACTATGACTTTTTTGACTGATTTTGGATGACATACTAAACTATGTCTTTTTGACTGATTTTGGACGACATACTATACTATGACATTTTTATCACATTTTGGACGACAGACTATACTATGACTTTTTTCACTGATTTTGGACGACATACTATACTATGACATTTTTATCACATTTTGGACGAAAGACTAAACTATGTCTTTTTTGACTGATTTTGGACGACATGCTATACTATGTCTTTTTTGTCACATTTTGGACGACATACTATACTATGACTTTTTTGTCACATTTTGGACTACATACTATATTATGACTTTTTTGTCACATTTTGGACGCCATATTATACTAAGACTTTTTTGACTGATTTTGGACGACATACTAAACTATGTCTTTTTTGACTGATTTTGGACGACATACTATACTATGACTTTTTTGACTGATTTATGACGACATACTAAACTATGACTTTTTTGTCACTTTTTGGACGACATACTAAACCAGGGGGCTCAAAGTGGTGGCCCGGGGGTCCTCCAAACAATATTAAATTGTAACGAGTCATTTCTATATGTTTTTATTTTTAAATGAATAGATTAATTTTGCATCATAAATATGTTTTTTTTTATTGTTGCATATTAAAACAATAAAAAAAATATTTTGAAATTATCCAATCCAATCCAACTTTATTTGTAAAGCACTTTAAAAAAAACACAGTGGACCAAAATGCTGTCCAGAATAATGGATAAAAGACAGAAGAAGTAAAAGACAGAAAAGCTCACAAGAGGTAATAGTGTACATATAAAGAAAAGGAATTAATATTGATGATATGAGCTCATAACGTCCACCGCAACTGTTGCTTTTCCCAAAATATATATATATTTTTTTTTTACTCAACTGGCCCCCAACTGACCAGACGAGACCGTCAGTGGCCCACAGGTCATTTGAGTCTGAGACCCCTGTACTAAACTATGACGTTTTTGTCAAATTTTGACAACATACTTAACTATGACTGTTTTGTCACTTTTTAGACTTATATATATATACATATATATATATATATATATATATACATATATATACATATGTATGTTCACTTACATTACAATTAACAATGATTTGTTGAACCTAATGTTTCTCACATTAACTAAATAAGAAAATTAAACTATGCCATCCAAGACAACAGAACATGTGTAGATATTTTTAAATTTTAAATTTTAAATTACATTTTTTATTGTTGATAATAATGTGATCAACATCATATACACAAGAAAAAGAAGGTTAACACTATCAGCGGAGTAAATAACATTTTGTATTGCTCTTGAGGGATTGTCGTTTGTGTGTAAGACTGAAGATTCTACAGCGAGACATTTAACAAACTTGACTGGAGTCTTCAAGCATGTAACCAACCACAGCTGATTGATCCCAACATTAGAGGACCTCTGTATCTTGGACAGGTTTAGAGGACCTCCTGGGTGTCTGAGTTTTGACCTCACAGCCCTCGTTTCTCCCTCTCACTTGCACTGATTTTTGATTTGATACCAGCCTCGGAATTTATTCTTTATTTTAATATGATCAATTTATTTTTTTGCTTTTTAATAATGCTTTGGATTTTAATTGGAAGTTAAGTTATTTAGTAACTAACTTTGTGGTTCTTTACTTTAGTTACTGTAATGCCCCAAATACAGCAGAGAGGTTTGGTATGTTGGGACAATGACCAGTAGATGGCAGTATTTACCCAACAATTGTCTGGGGCCAAATTACAAGATTTCTGTTTTGTTAAGAGTTCAGCTGAGGAAACCATAAAGATGACTGTTTGAGTGGTTTATACCATAATGACCCTGTTCGGATGTGATATTATTATCTGCCCTGAGAGATCTGAGGTCACAAGGTTCTCAGTTTTGCAGGTGATTGTTTTAAATATCAGCGACTGGATTGGCTTTAGTATAGTTGGAGACACTCTTGTCCAAGAGAGCTCTTCACTTCTGACTGTGTGGAGGAAAAATCCTTGTATTTAGAGTCTGAAGTCTAGAAACCTGTCTCGAGTGTTCACCCCCTGACCCAGTTCCTGGTTCTTCATTTTACAAGTTGCATGAATGTCGGAGTTCACCTGTGTTGTTCTGGGGATGAGTGGAGAGAGCTCAGGGCAGCATTGATGTACTGCAAATATTTCTGCTCATAATTGAGGTGGCCATCTATCAATCTGGAAATATGGAATTACCAATAATTTGGGCCAGTTAATGGTTGTTTAACATCCCAAGCCTTTCAGATGACCTGTGAGGGCTCAGGGTCAAGGTCGGGTTAATTTATACACACACTTTTAAAAACATACCCTGTTGCCTCAAAGTGTTGTACAAGCTGAAATAAAATAAAAATAAAAATAAATGAAAATGCAATGTGGTCAAAAAGCGCAGATGAAACACTTTGACCTGCAGTTTGATCCCCTGGATCCAGAAGGACTTGAAACATGAAACAATTCATTGTGACCTGTTAAGATGTCGCTGAGATAAACACATCTGAACTTGAGGTGAAAAGAGTTCTGAAACATTCTACTCAAGTAAAAGTACTGGTCTAAAAATGTACTCAAGTTAAAGTGAAAAAGCAGCTTGTTTAAAAAGTACAAGGCTGGGGTTCTTTCCTGTGTCGTGCAAAAACGACACGGAGACACAAATCTCACATGTTCACTTGTTTTTCATTAAAGACACACCTATGTAAACACATACTGTATCAGTCCACATGGGTCAAAGGTCGCAGATGTTTTAACTTTCTCACTCACTCACTCACTCAGGGACCTTAATTCACACCGGTTCACCTGTCCTCATCATTCACCTGTCCTCATCATTCATTCACCTGTCCTCATCCTTCACCTGTCCTCATCATTCATTCACCTGTCCTCATCATTCACCTGTCCTCATCATTCATTCACCTGTCCTCATCATTCATTCACCTGTCCTCATCATTTATTCACCTGTCCTCATCATTCATTCACCTGTCCTCATCCTTCACTACTACTATAATTTAAAAACATGTTTTACTTTCATTCAAATCAGGTTTTGACAGAGATGTGGTTTCTCTGCACTCATTATTAGAGTTTTCTTCAATATTGTATTTTCTTGGATAAATTTGATGATTTGATCATTTTTTGTGACGAAAAAATCAAAGGGAACATATTTGATCACAAACAAAAGTCAAAAGCGGTGAAAGAACAGAAGGACAAGATAAAAGAGAGGAAAACACACTTTTCTTGCTTTAGCTTGAGGCACATGAAACTACTCAGCTGCGCCCCCTGTGTCCACAATCTGCTATTGCTGCAGAAGAAGCAAGAGGAAGAGCAGGACGAGGAGGAGGAGAGAAACAAACAGCGACACGAAATGAAACAGTTCTCCTCTTCCTCTCGTGACTGCACATGATGATGAAGACGATCCTGTGAATGAGCAGATGTAAACGGTGGAAGTGGGCGGAGCTGAGCTTTTCCTTTGTTTGTTTGTTTGTTTGTTTGTTTGCTGGAATATGAAGCAGCAGCAGGTCGCTTGTATGTGGATGTTACCATGAGAGGAAGCAGCATGGATCTGCTGTGGAGGATCCTCGCTGCTCTCAGCTTCGACTGCTTCAAAGATTCGTCTTCGACCAGGTGAGTCGTGAGGGTTTCATTATTCCTGTCACGTGTCCCACTGTTTTCTCCCCCTGTTTCATATCGAGGTCAGAATAATTGATATCATTTTTAAAACACAGGTCAGTTCACTTCACAGTTGTTATGACAACAGGTTTTTTTTTGTTTAAATTGCTCATTTACTCCTGCGTGTCCTCAGTGAGAGCAGCTGGTGTTACACAAGCTAATGAATCAGATTATTATGAGGTAATAATCGGATTCTGTTAAGGTGTGACCCACTGGAATCCACTGATGTTACATGACATTGATCAGCGCGCGCGCGTGAATTTCATCTCATGATGTTGAATACTGCAGCTGTTCACGAGAGTCACAGCTCCAGCACCAAAGCAACAGGCTGAACCGTCAGGTTCACAGGCTATTAGAGCTTCCAGGTTGTTATATATATATATATCTATACACATATATATATCTGTACACATATACATATATATATCTGTACACATATATATATCTATATCTGTACACATATATATCTTTACACATATATATCTGTACATATATGTATCTGTACAGATATATATGTGTATAGATATATATATATCTATACACATATATATATATCTGTACACATATATATCTATACACATATATATATCTGTACACATATATCTATATATACACATATATGTACATATGTATATGTATATGTATATATATATATATATATATACATATATATATATATATACGTATACACATATATATATATATACACGTATACACATCGTCAGATCAGATTCAGGCCTCATTCGTATGTGGAAATAAATCAGATATGAATCAATTTGTGTACAATCACTAATGCAGACAGATCCGATTGGCTGATGCTTCCCTAAAAATAGGAATGATGGAAATACACATAGTGTACACCATCTACAATCACATGACTCTCCTTCAACCCGGTGCAATGGAGGATGAGAGCTCAAACCAGTGGACTCATGCTGAGGTTTCATGCCTTTTAATCCTCTCAAGTGAAGATTTCAAAATTTCATAGTAACCACTTTCTGGGATGGGATAGCTCTTCAGCACATGCATTTCCACCTGGTTTTAACATGCGTCTCTGGTGTCCACATCAAGACCTGATTGCCCTAAGATCAACAACATTAGCCGCACATGAAGTCGTTGCTATTGTACGGACTCGTCTTTGCAGGGGACGATGTCGTCTTTGAAAAGCAGAAAACCAACAACAGCAGAGGAGACTGTGACGCTTGGAGACACCAACGGAGACTGTTGCATTTACACTGATGTTCACTAATGTGGTCACAATGCATCTCTGACCACCTCCCAAAGTGGTTTGGCAGATCAGATAACAATCCATCCTCAATGTGTCTCGGGTGTATTTACCCCTGTAAACACATTTTAATGACAGGTGTAAACGGGCCTAATGCTGCGTTCACACCAGACATGAATTTGTTGCACGACAAGTTTACAGAGACAAAGTCAACGCACAGAAGCCATTTTCACGTTGACCGGGCCGAGTGCGATTTCCACACACATCGTGCGTCACTCGAGTTGAAATATTTCTACTTTGAGGACAAATCGAGCGTGAAGTGACGGCGAGGTGGCCAATCAGAGGCTTCACTCTGGAACCTCAACTGTGCCTTTAATGTCAGTGAGTCACCTTCCAAACTCCAGCCTCACCGTCGCATATTTCCACTTGTTTTACCAGTTGAATTTCACAGGAACAAATCTGTTTTTAATTTGCATGTGACGAGTCTGACTCACTCACTCACTCACTCACTCACTCAAATGTCATCATTTTACCATCAGTTATGACAAAATAAAAGCATGTTAAGTAATGTTTGTTGACTAAAACAGTTGATAATGTCTTAACTCTTAAGGAGTTTTGGACACGCCTTCTCCACAGACTGGATGTAAAATAGAGATTTTATAAAATAAGCAACAACAATATGTTTTCTTGAAATGTTCAATAACTTATTCTTTTCATACCGGTAAATGAGTTTGAATTTTTGTTTTGTATACCTGTGTGTTGCATATGAGGCTACGGCTAACAGCTAGTCTTAGCATAGCATGCTTATAGCTTAGCATGATAACAAAGGAACATAGCTTGTCAGCAATTCAAAACCAAACTTATAAGCTTTTTTTTCTTTTCCTAAATGTCAACACACAGGCTAGCAGTTTCCATCTGCTTTCAGTCTTTATGCTATGCTAAGCTAAGCTAAGCTAACATTAGGTCTCCATTTCCACAATGGTTGAATTCAGCCTAGAAAAAAGTGTATTTGAACATGTGGATGTTTACACCAAACTTTCTATGGATAGAAAACAACCGTGACCTAAATCACAATATCAGTCTTATCAAGATATAAAAAATATATCTGTTATAAAAAAGGCAAAAAAAAACCTTTTAAAGTAGCACATACTTACTACTAAAAGGTTTAAAGTAAAGTTTTGATGTTTTTTATCAAAGAATAAAAAAACATCAAAGAAGTTAAGTCGACTGTTGATTCCATGATATCCAATCATTCACAAAACCAGCTCAGCTTTACAGTGTGAGGACTGTCTCACGCTAACTGTGTCCTCCGTCGTCTCAGGTCTCCAAACAAGCTGAGCTCCAGTCAGGCGGGCAGCCTGGACAGCAGCTCACTGACGGGGTCACTGTCGCTGGGCCCTGACCTTCCACACTGCCAGTGCTGCATCACTTACGAGACCCGTCTGAAGCGTCTCTCCTGCGGCCACCTCTACTGCAGCCCCTGCTGCGACCAGATTGTCAACCTGGCCTTTGAGGACATTGAGGGTTTGTCCGATTATCCCTGCCCCATGTGCAAATCCATGCGCCAGCTGGGGGGCCTGGGGCCCTCGTCCTCCTCCGGGTTCCTCTGTGGCTCCCACAGCATCCTGCAGCAGCAGCAGCAGCAGCTCCAGCAGCAGCAGCAGCAGCTCCAGCAGCAGCAGCAGCAGCTCCAGCAGCAGCAGCAGCAGCAGCACACAGGGAAGGAGTTTGGGAGTTGCTGGGGGTGAAGTGAAAGCTGTGTGTGTTTTGTTCCTGGACTTCCGGTTTGTCTCTCTCTGTCTATGAACTGATGTTTTCAATGCACTTCCACTGCCATTAAAACTACCTAGTGACTTCAGACTACAACAAATGACATTCTAAAAGTGATAGTTTGGGTTTTTTCAAGTGTGGTTTTTATGAGGTACCGACAAAAAGAACAAAAACAAACACATGGGAACAGATTTGACCCAGCAGCATCTATGCCTGCTTATATCCTGAGAACATTAGCATCACTTTTCTCACCATTAAACAACATTTATCGACTGAAAACTTACGTTTTCAAACCACTTTCTCTCCCGCACTAAAGTCCATAGAGAAAATCTGCATTTTTAGGTGTGTGTGTGTGTGGGGGGGGGCAGCAGTGGATCAACAACTCTTGTCTGCTATGATGTAAAAACACTTAATTTCTCCATGGACTTTGGTGCGGGGAGTGAGTCGTTTCTGAAATGACACAAACTTCAAATGTCCAAGTTTAAGAGAGAGTGTTCCAGACATTTTGTGTCGGTCTTTTGATCAGTGGCACAAATCAGTTTTTCCAGTCTGTCGTTATCTGATTCAAACACACCGTCTTTTTAACTCTCTTCAGTGTTGCTCTGATGTCGAGTGGTCATGTCTGACTTTAGTGTCACGTATGTCGCGTGACACTAAAGTCTATAGGTTTAAGTGCCAACATGCATAGACCATTGGAAACTTGTAAAATGTGAAATGACGTCTTATTCGTGTTTTAAAAATCATGCAGGTTTTCTACAAACGTGCAGAGCTTCATTGTCCAGACTCTGGTACGAGGAGCTTTTACATGTGACGTGAATTTTGGATTTTAATGTGTAACATTTCCTGTTGATGTATTGAAGCATTTTGCACTTTTTATTCCGACTGTACAGATCAAACGAGCTGGTTTGGATTTGACATTTTAAAGCTGTTGTTACCGTGCCATGCTACTTTTTTTTAAGTGTCGCAGATCACACTGTACAGTATTTTGTTTAAAAAAAGAAATTAAATAAAGTTTGTGAGCGGAGTATGTTGAAATTACAAGCATAGCTGGGAGTTTATGAACTGATAACACTTTTATTTATTTATCAGTTTAAAAACATGCTGATACAAAAAGAAATATGTACATCTGGCAAAGATTGAATTGACATTCGTACCAAAAACATGAACTTAATGTGGATACAGAGCAGCGGGAACTGTGACGATGATTTCACACCTCTGAAATGTAGTGAATACTTATATTTACAATCATTTCATAATCAATAATTCCAACAACTCGGGTACCTTCAGACACTCTGTTCAAAAACAACATGATTGCATTCATCCGTGGAAATAACACCAACTCCACATCATGTGACCGACAGACGACCTGTTTGGATTTAAAGGTGCAGGACGACAAGTCCTTGACCTAAATACTGGCAGCGTTCTAATGCACCAGCGCCAGGAGGAAATAAACTTTCCTTTGTTTCCAACACTCGTACCTTCTCAAGGTACGGCATTCAAAAAAAATACAAGAAGCAAAAAGTAGAACAATAATAATAATAATAAGTCTTAATTCCACCAAAATGATGGTGCAACGATCAGTTTCCTACTAAATTTGGGCAGAAACCACACGCACTTGTGTCTGCACGACAACTAAAGCTAGAAATGATGTAAAACTGCAGTAACGTCTCAGAGGGCTGCAGCACGGCCGCTCAGATATGAGAACGACACCAAAATAGCTCTCATGTCCTAAATTCCACCACCGACGTCACAGCGGCGGGAGTTAAAGGAGGAAGAAAAGAAAAAGAAAAACAGAGGCTCTCCTCCTCTGTGAGCTGAGAGGAGAAACCATTCTTCCATTTTTCTCCTGCATGACAGAAACGTGATGTCACACACAGGTTAAAGGTGAGTTCAAACAATCAGCTGATGACATCACAGTCTCTGCTCCTGTGACCCTCCGTCTTTGTTTAAAGGGTCATGTGACATGTGCTTATTACATTATTATAATTATTATATTATTATGAAGCATCTTCAGCCCTTTTTTGTTTCATTGCATGTTAGAAACATTTGATTAAAGGAACACTTGATACTTTTGTTTTAACAAACACATTAAACTGCAGTCACTGTTTCTGATGACGGTACAGACGATGAGAAGCGGAGTGAAAACCTCCGACGGCCTTTGAACATCACACACGTTTGTTTGTTTGTTTGACTGATAGATGACACGTGTATCCTAGAAATCAACAGAGATCACAATGTGTGTTGTTGACAGCATGACATTAAGCTCGCTTTGGTACAGTACAGCATGAATGTACAGTAACTGCCTTTACTCCAGCAGAGTAAAATGTTGCAGGACGGTCAGGGCGGAGCTGGACCGCCTCCCCACGACTGACAGTTACACCAGTACAACAGCTGATGCAGTTCAACCGGGTTCACACTGGATGTGTGGCATGTGTCTGAGACCCAGAGCTCTCCGGAGTCGAACCCACTCCTCCTTCAAGGTCTATTAGAGTGTTGAGATGTTACGACGTTAACAGAGGACTTATTTTAATTCTTTGTTCCAACATGTGAATAATGTCGGGCTGTAAACGGGTTCAGGTTTTTAAAAAAGCCGTTATTTAAAATGTACTTGTCGAGCTCGGGCCTCGTCGGGCCTCGTCGGGCCTCACCTTTAAGGCCCGGTTACAGCTCTAGTGTCAGGTTTATGTACTGCTGCTGGTAGAATGTCAATATCATTATCAGCAGATCTTCAATAAAGTCTCTATCCATCCATCTTTGTCTCTGTCCATCTCTGCTGGGAACGACACGCGTGAGAGAGAGGAAACGAGGAGAGACGCCGCAGCAGTGTGAACTAGGCCTAACACCAGTAACCAGTAACCAGTAACTATGATGTCACTATTATAACTACTCACCATTGAAAACATGTCCTGGTTTGTAAGGTCGGACAGAAGTTCGCTCCGAGTCATTTCATGGCTCACAGAGTTCTCATCACAGGAACAACACGAATGCATCTTCACAGCGACTGAGTGGTGAGTCCTTGTGTGTCTGCTGCTGTGTTCACGCACACACACACACGCACACACACACACACACTGTGCACAGACACACTGTAGCAAACCTGTGACACAGGTCGGGAACAGGGATGATCTGATTCTGAGTATCAATGCATGGACCCTGTCACATGCACACTGTCACACAGGTGCTCCATGCATGAGCACAAATGTGATCAAGAACAGTGCACAGGTTACTGTGTACAGTCTCACGGTTACTGGGAGTGATACGAGTATCAGAACATACTTATATATATATATATATATATATATATATATATATATATATACTGTACGTATGACAGGGGACTGTTACTGTAAATATGGTAAACAGTCTCATTTGTGTTCAGCATATTTATATGAGGTTTCCTGTGGCGCTCGGCGTCGGTCCAAGCTTTAATAACAAAACACGAGGAGTGTGACGTCATGTCAACACTGGACTATATTTACAGAGTTAGAATTAGTTTCCTCTCATCTTTAAAAACACTGACATAAGCACGACATCAACCAAGTAACGGCTGCGACGATCATCCATGACTTAATGAATGAAGTATTTTGATAATTGACGAATGGTTTTGAGTTGTTATTTTAGTCATTTAAACAAGTCGTCTGATTTTTCAGCTTCTTAAATGTGAATATTTTCTTTGCTCCATATATGAAAAAAAGGAATCATTTATAACTGAATCATTTTCGTCATTTTCGAAGACATTTGATGATTTCTTGATTTGGAGGTTTGTGAAACACCGATCGATATTGAATGTGCATCAAAATTCACCTCAGTGTTCATCATTATTGACGTTGCGGTTGATGTGCAAAGGCCTTATCGACGAGGACTCCCCTCTGTCCGCTTCACTCACGTCTCCTTTCGGATCACGTTGTGCCGACAGGAGGAGAAAGCGGTCTGAGGAGCGACCGAGGGCAAACATCAGGAAGCTACGGATCCGTTGCTCTTGGGCAGCTTGGCGGTGTTGGGAGCCGGGTGGTAGCGTTGATCGGGACGAGCCTCTGTTGATGAGGAGTGTCCAAACAGGAAGGTGTGTTTGCTGCTGTTGTCCCTGTGGCTGGACCGGGAGGGAGCGGCTGTGGTCGGGGGACGGCCTCTGGAGGAGGCGTGCTGGTGGTTGGTGGAGGTAGGCGGAGCCGTAACTCTGGACACACACGTGCCGTGAGGCCTGGAGGCCGGAAAGAGGAAGGTGCCGTTGTTGGTGTTCTGGTTCAGGTTGGCGTCGGTCAGCCGGCGCTCGGCCGTCTTGATGGGCGGCTTCACGTCCGGGCCGGCGGACGCCTGAGATAGTTTGTCTTTGAGCGCCTGAACCTCCGCGGCCAGTCGCTCCACTGGGTGGGGATGGTTGGCAGAGATGGGATGTGAGAAAGCCTGAGGACGGAGAACAACACGGTTAGAGTTTCCCAGTCAACCTCACGTCTCACGTCTCACGTCTCACGTCTCACGCCACAGAGGAATCAGCATTCTTACCGGTTTCTGTAGCTGCCATTCATTTCAATGGCTGTCATCACCTTTACTGTTTGTATGGTTTCATTCAGGTTTCATTCCAGGTTTTTAAGTTATAGTTCAGGTTTCAGGTAATTTCTTTTTGTCCCATTATTTCTTCTCATTTTAATGCTCTTATCAACATAGAAAAGCGGATCAGCTTTCTTTGTGCAGATGTTTTTTTATTGAGACAATATCTCTGTCACCTGCATATTTGGAGTTATTCCTCCTCCTTATTGTGAGAGTCGCACAATAATAAGAGAGGCTGTGTATCAGCCTGCAGTGTGTGAATAAAGAGTAACTAACAGAAGCTAGGTGGTGTTTTTTTTAACATGACCTGTTAAATCTATAATAAAGAATTATACAGTACATCATTATCACTTTAATTGTGAGTGGCACTGTAGGGTAAAATATTAAATGACACAAACTTCTACAACATGAACCTAAAATGGTATTTTAGTTGTTCCACTGCAGCTCCTTTAAAACAGACAAGTGTGTCCTCCCACGAGAGCCTGCACTATTCTTAACACACATCCACACACCACTGTGCACACGTCACCGACGCTGCTCCACGTCCATATTTGGAGCTGTCGATCAAAAGCTCGGACTAATCTGCACATCAAAGGCCCGTCATCCAGTGACGACGCAGTCGTGATATTCCGTGATATTCCGTGATATTCCAGAGTCTTCAGTAAAGTGTCGTCACTCACAGTTTGTAAATGTCTTCAGTGAATATAAGAGAAAAGCAGTTTCTGTTCACATGTGGAATATTAAATGGAAGGTTCTTGTAAAACAGAGTTCTGTTGTATTGGTCGATTACAGAGAACAGATCAAGATCCTGATTTTGACCAAACTACACAGTAGTACTGTAATAAATCACTGAAAATGTGGAAACCCTGTCTCGCAAGGTTAAAGGAACATTTCACCTTTGCATTACGAGAACACGGGTAGTATTTGGTCCGAGGCACGTTTTAGACCCACTCGTAGGGGGGCGGGGCCTCATTGGCTGAATGTAAACAGTGTCCGCCATCTTTGCTAACAAGTGTCACTGGTGAGCATGTAACAAAGAAAAGAAGGAAGATATTTCTCAACTCAGGGGAAACTGAGGATGGGAAGCACAATTTTTCATAAATACTTCCCCTATTCTAGTCAAACAAAGCTACATGCAAATGATAGAGATCATTAATCCAGATTCTGGTGCATCTCTGGATCCAGATCCTTGGGCCATAACCTACATTCCAAAATGTTGCCTTGAGGATGACAAAGAAACACAGGAACAAACAGATGGAGGAAAAAAACAGGTCGGCTTTTTGTGTTAGATTATTAAAGATGCTTCTGCTGAACATATTTGATTTGCATGTGGACGGTTGTCGCTGCTCGATTTTACCCAATTCCGTAGCTCCAATTGTGACATTTGACTTATGTAAGGCTGACATACTGGCCTTCAAGAAAGGGGAGGGTAATATGGACAAAAAATAATATCTTAAGAGTTAGAACTTCTTAATTGTTTCTCACAGATTATATCGAGAACTCAGTATCACCCACATTAAACACCTCTGTGACCCCTGAACCTCTGAACCTCTGTGACCCCTGAACCTCTGTGACCCCTGAACCTCTGAACCACTGTGACCCCTGAACCTCTGTGACCCCTGAACCTCTGTGACCCTGACCCCTGAACCACTGTGACCCCTGAACCTCTGTGACCCCTGAACCTCTGTGACCTCTGAACCTCTGCGTGTGCCAGTCTCATCAGGTCAGTTAGCATTTAAACCTGATCCAGTTCCTGTCGTCAGTATCTGTACAAACAAAATATCTGTCTGAGAAACATAAAAGTCCCAAAGACTCACCTTGTTTTTGATGTTATGGAAGCACAGGATCAAATCCCAGTTCAGCCATTAAAACCGAGGACAAAAGAACATTTTGTATTTTTTTTAAATCATCTGCTGAACTCTCATACAGGCTGGACGCAATATGAGAGTCCATCAGAATAATGAAGTGACTTTTTTATTTAGATTTTTTAATAAAATAAGAGCATGTTTCCCACATACCTGTGCATGGAGCGCCCCCCGTAGGTAGCATTCCTTCCACAGGCCCATGCAGGGCCCCATCAGTACAGGCAGTAAAGGCTCAAAGGGGTCAAGAGGTCCTTGAGATCCAGAGTTGGAAGTCAGGCCCTGGGGAATCTCAGTCAGCGCCCAAGCTTTCAGCAGCCTCTCCAGGCTGGGTACGCCCTCGGAGGACGGCGCCCTCCTGTGGCTCTTTTTGTAAATGCCTGAACTGGTGCTGCGCCAGGGAAGCAGGTTAGCCGGACAGGAGAAGGTTCCTCGGGAGAAGAGGAAGACTGAGCCGGGGATGGTGTCAGTCAGCTGGTGGATAGAGTGAGTCAGTGAGAAGAGACGTGAGTCGAGGTTTATTTCAAGACACTTGCAAATGGAACACAACACACTGAAGTCAAAGCTGATTCATTTAAGTTTCATTCACTGTATAAAAGCTGTTGGTGGGGGGGGGGTGGCACAAATGCTCAAGATATTGAAAGAATGAACAAACATGTCACCTTCTGTCAACTTTTTTATTGTTATTTTTTTTAACCACAATAAAGTGATTACAGGACAATCAGCAAGTTTGGTTAATTCTTTGTTGTTTGTCGTCTTCTTTTCAAACAATGACCGAGATGGAAAAAGACAAACGACAAAGAATAAACCAAACTTGGTGATTTTCTCTATGTGGTTTGGTGCAGGAGGAAGTGGTTTACAATGCAACAAACCACAGTTCCCAAGTGGAAAAGGCGGTGTAATGGTTAGTAACTTTTAAATATAAACATGTCTGTTACCCAACACAACAACAATAACAACAAAAACCTCCAAAAGTCTTGACTGTGTGACGGTAACTCATATAAAATCATTTCAAATCACCTGAACTACCACTTAAAGTGCTCCCATACTGATAATCCAGCAAAATGTGCAGATTAAACTGTATTTTCACCTTTGTTTAAAATTTAAAACAACACATCCAATAAAATGTGTTGATTTCCAAACAATGGTCAACATCCAAACTGCACAAAATGTATCGTCAGTTCACTGAAGAAAGAGCTGCAGTCTGTTGGACTGAGAGAGGCCAACAGTGGCCACTAGAGGGCGTGTTGCACCATGAAAAAGACGAGACAACCGCTACCTTGTGAGTGTCTGGGTTGGTGTTGAGGTTTCCATTGAGCAGTGGTTGGAGCGGAGGGCTCGGGGGGACGGGTTGAGTGAAGCGGTCTTGTCTGTGTTTGCTGTACTGCAGGGCCCAGTCCCACACCGGAGGAAGAGGAGGGTCACATGGATCTGAGGAAGAGTCGGGATGAGGCCCGTCTCTCCAGCCGTTGACAGGCGTGTACGACTGACCATGGTTCTGAAAAACGTGTTTTTGTGTCATTAACTAAGATAAGAAAGGATTTACCGGACAAGTCAATCAATAAATCAATAAATACCATGATATATATAATATGTGTTAGGAAGTGTTACTACAGCTGCAACTAATGATTATTTTCATAATCGATTAATCTGTCGATTATTTTTTCGATCAATCGTTTGGTCCATAAAATATCAGAAAACCTTAAAAAATGTTGATCGGTGTTCGTCAAACCTGGAAATGATGATGTTCTCAAATGTCTTGTTTTGTCCACAAACCAAAATGATTCACTTTTAATGATTTCTTTGTTCTCCAGAGCAAAGAAATGAAGAAAATACTCACATTTAGGAAACTTAAACAATCGGAAATCTGGTTTTAATCATGAAAAAAGCATCAAACCGATGATCAAAATAGTTGTTGATTAATTTAGTAATGGATTAATTGTTTCAGCTCTAAGTGTAACTGTTAATGTAAAATGTAATTCACAATGAGTTAGACTTTAATTTAATTTGTCAGGACAAGTCAAAGCTGGTCTACCTGCGAGCGTTTGCATCTCTCTCGTTGGCAGTTGGCCAGGAAGCTGGAGAAGAGCGGCAGCTGGACGCTGTCGTGCAGCGCTAACAGGAAGTCCTCGGTCAGCTGGAAGCGAGAGGGATACTGGGACCACAACTGCCACACACAGTCCAAAAAGAGCAGGAAGACTGGAGCCTGCACGGAATGACAGATGGATGTGAGGACGGATTGAAAGGAGAAGGACAGAAATAGACCAAAGAAGGACAAGACAGAGGAAGGGAAAGAGACGATATTAAGTGATTGGAGTGAAGGGAAATATTAGGAGAAAATAAGGTTGATGAAAGGATAAGAAGGAAAGGGATTAAAATGACATTTTTAACTTGTCCTATGTTAAACTTAAGAGTGAAATATGTCTCACTTTAAAGTGACAGTGCAGGGTTTTTGAGGTACTGATGGATATTCAGCGCTGAAATCTATGCTAAAATCTACAATATCTTTAGATCAAGATTTCTGCCAGAAAAGTTTGTGTCAATTTGTAACTTGACTTCATAATCACTGCAACAAAACAACGATTTTACGTCTGTTGATCTACTGCTGCCTCCATAAGTAACTTCAAACGTGTTATTTTGTGAATTTGGTGTTTGACAGAAACTTAGACTAGAAATTATTATGTCCCCACAAACTGAGAATTCAGATTTTCTCTGTGGCCTTTTCATGTGAGAGTGAGTGGTTTACAAACTTCAGACAATCGTCTGTCTGTCTGTCTGTCTGTCTGTCTGTCTGTCTGTCACACGCTCATTCCAAACAGAAAAAGATGACAATGTGTTAGTGCCGAGGCTGGGCGATATTACTAAGAAATAATATCTGGATATTTTAGGCAATCTCCTGATAAGTGAGATATTTGTGGATATAAAGCTGCACACAGGTTGTTTCTCTGGACATGAAAAGTTCCCTTTTGAGACGTTTCTGCTTCTCAAAGGAGTGCGACATTAAATAAAGAAAGAAAGAAAATGTATGATCAGGCTGGACTTTTATGATCTGTATTACATGATCTTAAAATACACTTATTATTACTTTTCATTTCAGGTAATACCGGCTTTATTTCTTTGGCTCTTTTTATTGTTAAATGAAGGATATTTACGTGTCAAATACGTGTTGTTATTAATTGTATATGCAGTAAAATTATGTCAATTCCATGTGTTTGTTTCAATCAATAAATATAATATTTAATTTATCATATTTAATAGTGTATTTGACTAATGTATTCAATATAATAAATACGATTATTATTATAAATGCAACAGCCTTTAAAACCAGGAAACGTCATCACAAACACCTTAATATCTAAGATGGTATCTCGTCTCATGTCTTGATATAGATATAATATCAATACATTGTCCAGCCCTAGTTAGTATCTCATTTAATTATATATAGCTATTCTATATTCTATAGCCATTATAGAAATATGTTGGAAAATATTTTAAAAAAAGATTGAAAATCCATATTTAATTATTAGAAAACCCTGTTCATGTATAAGAGCGCTGTATAAACACTGTGGCTGTCTTGTGGACTTGTGTCTTGTGTTTTCCGTGTGGAGCGTGACCTCTGACCTCCTCTTTGTCGTTGTCACGGTGATAGTTGATGCGGCTGTAGAAGCGGTGGCCGGCCATCACCCACTCCTTCTGCACCAGGCCCTGGAAACCGCGCTGGGTGCGACAGTGAGGGTCACACATGACCTGCACCAGGCTGGACACCACACAGCTCACGTCCCGGTCCTCTGCCTCTGCGACACCAGAGAACAATCAGTGGATACAAGCAGATGACACAGATGTGACACTGCTGGTTGTTTATAGTGCTTGTTGTTGTTAATCCGCCCTCCCTTCAGTAACAGTCCACTTCCAGGACTCTGAAGAGGAACCGTTTGACCCGCTCTCCTCTGACAGGAGACTGAGGTCCATTCAAGACCAAAACCTCTTGCTACAAAACCAGGGTCAGGGTCCCCCTCTTACTTTTACCTCACTGAAATTAGAATAGTTATAAACTTCCAAGTTCAAATTGTGCAAATGGTACCGTCTTCTTTCCTCTACTCTTTATAATAATGGCCCTCTTATTTTCTTTTGCATTTTCTTGTTACTTTGCTCTAATGACAAGAACAAACTCCTCATATTATTGTCACATTACATTGATTGTACTTTGTCATGTGTGTAACTGTAATAAGTGACTTCTCTTATCTCACATGCTTAGGAAAACAATCATAATGAAGGACAAACACAAAAATGCAAAACTCTGCAGGGTGATCTTATCATCTGTTCTTGTGTTTTATGATCAATCAGCCAAAGACTTTCACATTGCATTATTTACCAGTCCTCAGATGATTCACATTTTTATTTCAGTTTAATTCCACAAGCCATGATTATAACACAAGGCCAGCCAATAATCTTCATTTTACCTTTTTCAGAACAAACATTTCAAAATGTCCCTTTTCATTCCCAGGACCTCTGTTGGATCATTTTACCTTTTTAGATTATACAATGACAGTAATACTTTGAATTAAAAACATGCTGTTTCATACTCACTCTCACTGACATGACACATTGTTTACTTGTTTACTTGACTTTTATATTCATGATGCCTCATATTAAGAGAGCACACAATAAGAGGGTTTATTGTTCCCCCTTATTATACTATATATATATATATATATATATTCACATTTCAACACATGTTCAATAGTTGCTGGTTACATCTGCAGGAGAAAGTTGAAGGCAGCACAGACAGTAGGTCACCTTCAGTGCATGTCTGGGTTTACGTGGTTTGTTTAGCAGCATTCCCTGCCACCTGATCCATCTTAATAACACCGGCTGATCAGTTGACACCTCTTGTGCACAACAAACAACAGTTGACGTCTTCCTCCGACAAAGCAACACTAATCTCGGGGAGTCTGTGAGTATCTCTACATGCACTCAGCAGCACTGAAAATAACTACAAAAAAAACCTGAGCAGTGGATCAACAACTCCACTCTGCCATGATGAAAATCGACTGATTTTCTCTACAGACTTTGGTGTAGGGAGTGAAAGATGGCAAAGCCAGAAAGGGCTATTTAACAGTGAAATTAATCAATGCCCATATTCTTAAAATATCATAGTCACAGGTAAAAACCCTGCTCCATCTCTTTAAAGGTACACAGAGAGCTACACCTACCTTTAGGTCCACATGGTTCTAATGCACCTCCAACAGTTTTCAATATAAATATATAACTATAAACTAGCGTTGGGCAATAAATTGATTTATATCGTGAAATGAGACAAGATATGGTCTTAGATTTTGGATATTGTCATGTCAAAATAAGGTATCTGTGATAACTGTGTAATACAGATCATAAACAGTAGATATTTTATTTTAGAGTTTTACATCCACATATATCTCACTTACCAGGATATAGACTCCATTTATAAGCCTTACAGACATATTGATTTGCTTTATATTGTGATATATATCGATATCAAAGTATATGGTAATAACCAATCATGTGCTCCATTTCTTGCAATTTAGTTTCAATTCTTCTCTCATTCTCAGATTGTTCCGGCCACCTTGTCTTGAAAGCATGTTGCATGAAGGCTAATTGACAGTGTGCATGTAGGCTGAGCCGAGCTTTGAAAGCTTCTTCAGGGCACGTCCTAACGAGGGATTAATGGGAGGGAGGCACCTTGAATAATGAATGGATTGAATAATATGAGCTGCAGTCTGGAGTCACATGACTCACCTTGCAGTGCCACAGTCAGGTGACCACCACGAAGCAGGCAGGCGACTTCTGAAGCTTTCCTCAAACACGACCTACAAGCACAGGAAAGTAATATGCATCAGACCTCGGTTGCTACTTCATAAGTAACGTATTATTATTATTCATGTCACAAACACAGCAGTAAATTCATTGTTCAGATGATTCTGTCTCTGCTGTTGTGAGATAATATGACATAAAAAGAACCCTGCTTCACTTACAACTCAGCTGTCATATTATTTTAGCTGTTTTCCATTTAGATTTTGAGGTTTTATGGTTTGGGATTGACCGCTTTTCTTCATCAGTCAGTCTGTTAACAATTTGACTTAAAAACTGCCAGATGGGAAATGACGAGGAGTGGAGAGAAAGACCTTGATTCTTTTTGGTTATGCATTTACCTTGTGTAGTCTAGCCAGTGGGTGCTTTCCAGTGTAGATAACCATTTGTCATCAGGAACCGAAACAGATGTGGAGATATCTAATGAGACAGATTATATTCCGAGATTATGAGTGCACAAAATGAAAGGCAGGTAGGATGGGAATATATCAGATGACTTGACTCAAGGCATTTAGACACATTCAGTCTATAGCAGTATTCACAAGCACATCAGATTAATAAATCATTTATATGTATGTATACATGTAAAGGGAATTCAACTTTACTATAATCCCCAAAATGTTGTCATTTCCTGTTTAGTTAATATGCAAAGACACAACACTCACATATTGGACCCACAACAGACACAACACTCACATATTGGACCCACAACAGACACAACACTCACATATTGGACCCACAACAGACACAACGCTCACATATTGGACCCACAACAGACACAACACTCACATATTGGACCCACAACAGACACAACGCTCACATATTTAACCCACAACAGACACAACGCTCACAGACACAACACTCACATATTTAACCCACAACAGACACAACACTCACATATTGGACCCACAACAGACACAACGCTCACATATTGGACCCACAACAGACACAACACTCACATATTTGACCCACAACAGACACAACACTCACATATTGGACCCACAACAGACACAACGCTCACATATTTAACCCACAACAGACACAACGCTCACATATTGGACCCACAACAGACACAACGCTCACATATTTAACCCACAACAGACACAACACTCACATATTTAACCCACAACAGACACAACACTCACATATTGGACCCACAACAGACACAACGCTCACATATTTAACCCACAACAGACACAACACTCACATATTGGACCCACAACAGACACAACGCTCACATATTGGACCCACAACAGACACAACACTCACATATTGGACCCACAACAGACACAACACTCACATATTGGACCCACAACAGACACAACGCTCACATATTTGACCCACAACAGACACAACACTCACATATTTGACCCACAACAGACACAACGCTCACATATTGGACCCACAACAGACACAACGCTAATATATTTAACCCACAACAGACACAACACTCACATATTGGACCCACAACAGACACAACGCTCACATATTTGACCCACAACAGACACAACACTCACATATTTGACCCACAACAGACACAACGCTCACATATTTGACCCACAACAGACACAACGCTCACATATTTGACCCACAACAGACACAACACTCACATATTTAACCCACAACAGACACAACGCTCACATATTTAACCCACAACAGACACAACGCTCACATATTTAACCCACAACAGACACAACGCTCACATATTTGACCCACAACAGACACAACACTCACATATTTGACCCACAACAGACACAACGCTCACATATTTAACCCACAACAGACACAATGCTCACATATTTGACCCACAACAGACACAACGCTCACATACATGTGAACCAGGACAATAAAGAACTTTTACACATTTTCCAGAGAGTGAGAGAGAGTGAGAGAGAGAGATTTCACTCCCAGAGTTCTGTGGAATGTGTTGTGTGAGCCTTCATGACAGAAACAACAGAACAGTCTCTTAAAGGCGGCTCTAAACTGTGCTGTGACCACTTTATAACTCACGACTTTAAAGACGTGACGTAATAACAGACTTTTGAAAAACAGTCAAATGTAGAAAAAAGGTTTTCTTTAAAAAAAGGATCATTACAAATGACAATTTTAAAAACACCACACACTTTTATATAACCTTTAAACTCACACAATAGTGTTAGATATGGGTGCAGAAGTGGTTTTGATGACACTTAATCAAAACCAGTCTATCATTTCAGGTAGAGCTGCAACTAACGATTTTATAATCGATGAATCGATTATTTTCTCGATGAATCGTTTGGTCCATAAAATATCAAAATCCTTAAAAAATGGAACCTGGAAATTCTTTGTTATCCAGAGCAAGGAAATGAAGAAAAATACTCACATTTAAGAAGCTTATACAAATTGGAAATCTTGTTTTAATCATGAATAAAGATTAATCGATTATCAACATAGTTGTCAATTAATTTATTAATCGATTCATTGTTTCAGCTCTAATTTCAGGAAATATCTCCATCCACATGGAACCCCTCACATTACAGATATAATAACAGAAAGAGGGAGAGAAGAAACCAAGATCCACTGATATGACTAATGATTAAAACAGGCTGTTAACTAAATGTTATTTTATTACGTTTATGGATTTTACTCATGGTAAGAAGACGTAAGGTCACTGAATGAGGATGTGTGTGGTTACTATGGAGACAAGCAGAACGTTTGGCTGAAGCATAATTCAGCAACGTATCGCAATTCTTCACGTTTTGCTAAGCGATAATAACCAAAGGTTTGCACAATGGAGTATAAATCAGGCTTTAGATTTAGATTCTTCACAAAGCCTACGCTCCAGCTGACTGCACTGTACGGTATGTCCATACTTGCTTCTCTGTGTGTGTGTGTGTGTTAGCGAGTTCATCTCTTTTATCCCACCTCCTAGACAGAGGGCCCGCAGGCGGCTGTGTGCGAGCTGGATGTCAGCAGGTGACGGCAGCTCCTCGCCCAGCTCCACCACCACACACAAAGAAGACTGGCAACCAAACAGGATCATCTCCAGGTTTCTGCAGAGAAAGATTATCCACACGAACATGAACAAGACTTTATAATAAAGCGGTTCCCATAAAGCTTTACATGACAAATGTCATATTTAAGTAAGTTTATACTCACAGCTAGGGCTGGGCTACATATAAATGTTATATCAATATTGTGACATGAGACAAGATAGCGTGTTATAGTTTGGATATGGTCATATCATGATAAGGTATCTGTACTGACGAGAGGTCGGTGGGTTTTTCTACAGCCGATGCCAACATATACATATATATATATATATATACATATATATATACACTGTTTTTATATAAGTTTTTCCCCTCTATTTGCACTAATGCACATTACAACAAGTACTACAAACATTTATGAGGTAAAATAGTAATAGCGTACATACAAGAACCAAAACCAGAACCTTTCACTGACATTTCTGTGACAGATTGCTCTCAAACCAAATTAACACAATCTAGTAAACACCTAAAATGAATACAATAGCTGTTGTGTAACAAGGACAATGCAAACAATCAGTGACAGACAGACAGGTTTAATGAGGAAGCGAACTGTGCAAACAAAGTCTTGCACTCTTTATCACAACATCTTGATAAAATGATTTGAATCTCCGCACTCAAATGCAAACAAGTCGCATAGAGGAAGCGTTGTCAGTATCAACTAAACCATGCTTATCATACACTGTTGTGAACACGCTGCAGTGTTTGTGTGAGCTGCTGCCTGCTCCACCCGACACAAAGAGTCAAACCCTCCAACTGTGACAAAAGTGTGGTTTATGTATCGCGATAAACAGATTTATAGTTTGGCGGAGCCGATGTCGGAGGTGAACAGCGCAACACAGTGCAGCGTTGCCTCAGCATGTCCTGTTAAATTCAGACGCCGGTTCAGAACTTGAAATAAAACATTTTCTGTGTTGAGGAATGCAGTTTTAAAACAATTGAGGCAAGAAATGTGTAATTTAGAATTTAATAATGGGGTTTGGCAGTGACAATGTCGGAGGTGAACAGCCCCACGGTGCTGCTGCTCACAGTGCCCGACACAGAGTAGCGTTGCCTCGGCCTGTGCTGAAATCAACCACTGCCTCTGGCTCAGGAACTGATTTTTCAACTTTCAACAACAGCGTTTTTGCACGGAATGCCCATCCCTAAGTTTCTCCCAGGATTGTTGAAGGCTTTTCCATCATTTCTAGCTTGGAGTCCTTCACACGTAGCAACAGCATAGATGGAATTGACTAAATCAATTTTTTTAAAAGTCACTTAAAGGTGGGGTGGGGGATTATTTTTTAAATTTCTGAGATTATTTGTTGTTTTTCATCATCACGTTGTCATTTGAACATCCAAAAAAGTTTATATATGTATAAAAGTATATATGTATATATACATATATATATATATATATATGTATATATACATATATATATATATATACACACATATATATATATATACACACATATATATATATATATATATATATATAAAAACATATATATATGTATATATACACGCACACACACACACACACACCTGATGTCATCCTTCTCATGATAAATGTTGTTCTGGAAACTGGCCGTTCTCAGTAGATCACTGCCTCGGGGATGACGCCAACACCACCGCTGCAACACAACCCACAAACACACAGTGTCAGCCTCTTTTTTCTTAAATGGCGTCACAGGAAGGACAAGTAAACATTTGGACAATCTTTTGTGCCAAAAAGACGCAAATATGGTTTGTTCAATGGCAGCTTCATCTGCTGTGACATAGAAAACATGTGTGTTACTCACAGGGATGCGTCCTTCATTGAAGTGGGAAAAGCTTTTTTTCAGCTCTGTGTCTAAAACTTTCTGTGGAACCACGATGAACCTTGGCAGACTGACAAGAAAAGGGAATCCTCAGATTAATTGACAAGACAGATGTCGTAGAGCGACATTGGCCATGTAACATGTGACACTATAAATCACATTTCCTTCACCATCATTCACAGTCCTACATTTAGACACAGCGAGGGAGGCAGAAGCACTGTGAGTCACAGACAAGAACGGTGCAGCTGAACATGTGCGGACCAACCAAGTAAAATAGTGTCTGTGAAGATTGGTCTTTTTTTCTCCACCCTATTATTTTAAAATTCAGTTTCACTCTTCATCTTCAACACTTCTTTTCCTTCTTCACTCCCATGTCTGAATGCACTGAGGACATGAGATTAATTACACATGCACAAATACACACACAAAACACACAAGGAAGGCACTATGCTGCTTTTATGACAATAATGAGGCTGCCTGGATTTTATGGCTTTAGTATTGTCAATATTAAAAAAAGAATTCCAAGAAAACTTTCACTTTCAATATCTTCTTCAACTGTTTAGGAATAAGTCACTGAGAACCTGACGTCACGGTGATGAGAAGTACGCCTACCAGATCTGTCAGAGACGACACGATGCTCACAGAAGGGTTAACTTTCCCTCTGATCTACCAGTTTTAGAGCTGAAACGATTAATCGATTATTAAATTAATCAGCAACTATTTTGATAATCGATTAATCGGTTTGATGCTTTTTTCATGATTCAAACAAGATTTGAGATTATTTAAGCTTCTTAAATGTGAGTATTTTCTTAATTTCTTTGCTCTGCATAACAAAGAAATCATTTAAAGTGAATCATTTTGGTTTGTGGACAAAACAAGACATTTGAGAACATCATCATTACCAGGTTTGACGAACACCGATCAACATTTTTTTAAGGTTTTCTGATATTCTGAACACCAAACGTTTAATCGATTAATCGAAAAAGTGATCGACAGATTAATCGATTATGAAAATAAACGTTAGTTGCAGCTCTAATCAGTTTACATGGAAATACAGTTGGCTTTAGATACTTTCTATTAAAAGTAGTTAGCAACACTGGGTTTTACCTGAAATGTGAAACCTTTCTAATTTTCTCAGATAAGTTCAAAGCAAAGATGTAAGTAGAAATAAATTCTGCACCAGGCAAAACAAGTGGCATGAATCACACTCATTTTGCAAGGACACAAAATTGGCATGGTTTGTTTCAGTTGCTTCACATGAAAGCCAATGGAAAAGCGAGGACTGTTGCTGTATGTGTCCACTCTGCATGTCTGAGAGAGTAACGAACAAGTGAGTGAGGAAGTTTTCTGAAAATATGCAATTTGAGCTGCTGGCTCTGGCATCAGCTTCAGATGAGAAGCTGCCACGTGTACTTATTTTCTCACTTATTTCCTCACGTGGCTGCATGTTTGGGTATCGTTGGCCTTTGGCATGACTTTACCTTGTGGACATCTCAAAGCGGTCATTGACTGAGCTGACCCTCCAGCCACTGGCTCCACACCTCTCCAGCTCCTGCTCCCAGTCAGAGGTCGACTCAAACCAGTTCATGTGGGTGTCTCGGCGACGGTTGCTTAGAAACTGCTTCATTTCTGGAGGAGGACAGTGATTCAAACACATCAGTTGTGAGTGAATCCGTTTTTTTAGATGCAGAAAATCATGTATCTTATAAGATAAAGTGCAAATATTGTTTGGATGCTTTTTGTAATAAAACAAGCTAGCTTTCAACTCTTTCAACTGAGGATTTGCTGTTATCTCTATGAACATATTTGAATTTATGGACAGCTGGCTAGTTATGGTATGTTGTAATAGAGGCGATTCTGTACTGTATAGTGCAGCCAGGCTCATATTTCCCTATATTCATAGGTTTATTAAGTGAGCAGTTAGTGTGTCTTGTTTGTCGAGTCGCATTCCTAAAATCCGATATCTGCCAAATCCCAATCTGTCCCACAATAATCTTTCCAATCATTAGTAACATCAGCCATTGAAGCTCTCACTGAGCCTCTATTTCAAACCACTCAGATATTTCTTCACATCTGGACTTGGTTTCAAAGACAATATTTTCATTGCGTCACCACAGAAGAGAATGAAGTGTCAGCCACAGAGGATGTATGTTATTATGGTCTCTACGGAAACCATGAGGTTTCCTGTTTAATATTCTCCACTAGTAGCAAAAGACACTGAAGTATGCAGCAGAAGAAGAAGGAGGAGGAGGAGGAGGAGGAGGAGGAGAAGGAGGAGGAGGAGAAGGAGGAGAAGGGCAGAAAGGGGAAACAAACAGAAACAAAAATAGACGAAACAAAGTTGAAGTCTATGAGGAAATGACCAGCAGTGAAAGCAGATCTGGGTACATTCTGTATCTGCATGTGGAACGTGACAAAACAGAAGACACCAGGAGACAACCTGGGGTTAATCTGTGCTCCAGATTCACGTGGGCATTAGCTTCTCACTTTCACTGAGCTGTTATTCCCATGAATATTCATATAAACAGTGAAATATGCACAGCAGTAAACAGAATGATAGACAGTCCATGAACTCCAGTAGCTGTGAGTCATTTTCATATCACTCACAGACAGAAACATTGCTAAAGTAAAATGAATAGGAGGTTTTTTGAGGTCACTCTGGTATGTTGCTACTTGCTAGTATAAATGTCTGTATGTCTGCGTTTTCACCGGAGGTTTCGATTAGAGCTGAAACGATTCATCGATTCATCGATTATTAATCAATTACTAAATCAATCGGCAACTATTTTGATAATTGATGAATCGGTTTGATGCTTTTTTCATGATTAAAGCAAGATTTCCGATTGTTTAAGCTTCTTAAATGTGCATATTTTCTTCATTTCTTTGCTCTGGATAACAAAGAAATCATTAAAAGTGAATCATTCTGGTTTGTGGACAAAACAAGACATTTGAGAACATCATCATTTCCAGGTTTGATGAACACCGATCAACATTTTTTAAGTTTTCTGATATTCTGAACCCCAAACGATTAATCGATTAATTGAGAAAATAATCAACAGATGAATCAATTATGAAAATAATAGTTAGTTGCCTATCTCAGTGCCATCCATGAATCTGCACTGATGATACCTGAATCCATGTGCACTTTCATGTTCACACTGTCAAGGGTCACATCTGATTTGTGCCACATGGGGGGAAAAAGTCTGCTAAACAGACTGTCACAGTGATAATGGTCTGTATCAGTGTCAGGCCAGCAGGAAGTGGTTGATAGAGACATTCATGTACTCACCTACACTCCCGAGTGCAGCATTCTGGAAAGATAAAACTGAGCCTGGTTTGAGAGGCTGGTAGGTCTTGGCGATGGTATAAGTTATCTGAGGAGGGAAACATCAACATGACAAAGGTCATCAGCTTTCACCATCAGATCAGTGCTCTATGGCACAGATCAGCTTCTCTTAGCATCAGTCTTTAAGACTCTGAAATAGCTGATGTACAGAATGACAGTAACCAGAGCCTTGAATCTAAGCCAACACACAAACACACACACACAAGAAAATATCTAGCACATCTCAGGTTAAAAACATCTAAAACAAAAAATGACATAGAAGATCCGATAGCGATTCATAAAATCCTTGGATCAATCATAGAATATATGTCATTTCCTGTTCCGTGTGCACAAATGTCATGAGACGAAATCACACAAACTTGACCGCGTTGGTCTTGACTGTGACTGTTAAGCTGCTTATTCCACAGACTTGTCATTACTTTGGCATCTATGATGAAGAACCACAGATGTCATAATTGTCTGTGTAGGAGGACAGTTGACTTTGTTTCTGTCCTCCCTTTTAACATCAACACATCAACATAACATCAAGCTTGTTTTCTTCCCATGAGCAAAGAGGACATTGATGCTGGCCGAGCTGCACTCACAGCAACTTCATTCATTCATTCATTTGAAACAGCTGATGCACAACTGATGGATGGATGTTTAGAATTATCATCTACAATTGTACTGTAGAGGATTTTAAATAAAAAGTGCACTGATGCAACTATTTTGAGGTCAGTTTTTTTAGCATAAATCTTTTTCATATACAAGGAAAACTGATATGGAAACTGAAATATTTTAAATGAACCGACTGAATCTGGAATTGAGTTGACTGAGGGAATCAGCAGAGATCCTACACGTGTAAGGCATGAAATGAAAAGACTTTCATTCCTGACAGAAACGTACCTCTATGACCTGAGCATCAGGAGTGAGGCGGTCAAACAGGAAGCAGATGACTCGCATGTCCCGACAGTAAAGCACCAGCTCCTCTGGTGTGAACTTCAGGGAGGAGTTTGGGGTCACAAGCTTCGTTCTATTAGGTCCCACTGCAACACAATGGACAAAGGTTTTAATAACATACACAGAAAAATCTTAAAATGGATGTAATTCTGGTTTATACTGTGAATATTAAGCTCATACTCTATATAATCTGGTCACTTAATGTATTATTTATTCTTCTTCTTTAAAAGTCTTAATAGTCAAAATCTTTCTATAGTGTAAATTTATAGATGTTAAAAACGATCTATTTCCTTCACCTTTACTGTCTTTACTGTCTTTGCTGCTATGACACTGTAAATGTCCCAGCGTCATAGCTTATACTGGATTATTTTATAGTATTTTGGTCCCATATACAGTAAACTGTACATTTAGTTTTAACCACTGAGCCACTCCACCATGAATCTCAGCTAACACTTTACATTACAGCACAGCAACAATATGTGGTAATAATTTAAGATGGTAATACAATCTCATTCTTCTAGTTACAGTATAGTAATGGAAAAAAAAAATGTGTGTGGGACAAAAGGAAGAATACTAATTTCAACTTTATAATATGATAATTGTCCACTTTGATTATCCCACTGATGGTAGTTATAGCAATTCTCATTATTGCCTGGTCATTTTACATTTCTTCTTTATATGTTTTTACTCTTTGTAAAAATGATGTTTTTGTAATCTGCTCCACTTGTTTCTTTACATGTGACACATAATGCATGGTGCAGTTTGTCCTCACTCGATGTGAAGGTCTAAGGATACAGGGTGTCACTTCAAGGCAAACTGTGATGTTGGGCTGTATAAACAAAATGGGCTTATTACTTTGGAAATATTACAGTATTGCTCCTATGCAATATCTCCTATAACCACAGCATTTCCCTTAATATGATGATGATCAATGCAACAGCCTTTAAAACCAGGAAAAGTCAAGATTTCCACCCTGACGTACTGTCCACAACTCTGTGACTGAACTTAAACAAGGAGCTCGAGTTAGTAACTCTTGAGCCGTAGCACATATTTAAACACTTCTTTTTTTATTGGTTGTGAGTGAAAACGCGGGCACATGGTTCTACTTACCGACCACAACCTTGTCTATGGAAGCCAAAGCCACATCATGATCTCCTAAAAGCACCGGGTCTGCATTGTCCTGCATCATGCAACATTTTTAACAGATAAATACACTTACAAGTCGTCACTTCTTAAATTCTGAATGTATGCACATTATAAATAGACGTAATTCTATGTTGTACAAGAGGAAATGAATAAAATGAAGTAGTATAGTACATCTCACAGCTCGTGGAACATTTTAACTGTGACAGCAGAGTACGTATTCACTCACATCAGGTTTGGGACTGTCCTGTGGCACGAAGGCCACTCTGAAATGCGTACAGAAGAGGGTCCCAGACAGCCAACCTCTTCCTTCCCTGGCAGTCAACTTCTTCCTCACCATAACAGCTCTCTGAAGTACACACTCGCCTAGTGAGGACACAAAGAAGATGTAGTACAGAGGTTACAGGAAGGAATTTATGGCTTGTGTACGTCAGGACAGGGGCTTTTGTTTTGAGTGTGTCCCATAATAACACTTTTTGACCTCTCATCTGTGTAAAACTTGCATAACTTAAGTGTGTATGCAGGGGGAGCAGTCTTCCGGTGAAGATAAATGACAGGAAGTGTATATGGACAGAAAAACAACAGGCACAGAGAGTAGGCTGCAGGGAGTGGGTGTAGAAAAAAACAGCCCTAAAATAAAGTATGACAGTTGTTGCCTATTGTTTCAAGTCCACAAGCTGATGTAAACAGGTGGGAGGAAGGAGGACAATAAAGACAGCAGCACATTTAAGGATGAAGTTACTCTGCTTGGTTTGAATTACAGTAGACTGCAACTATTTGGTTTTAGAAAGGTCTGTATCCACATCTGTAGGATTGGGTACTGGCTGGGGAAGGTGGCAACTAGACTAGGGATGGACATGATTATTTGATTAATCAATTATAAAATCAGTTACTGTGACATATTCAAATCATACAAAACAACGATTGTATTTATAAAAACAAATCATTCTACTCCAATGATGACCCAATTTGTGATGCACCCATTACCACAAGGTGGCAGCAGCAGCATCAAGCATTTAGTTTGCAGAAGTGATGAAATTTACAAGGGTTCTTGAATGCATCTTGAAGCCACTCCTGAAAGCTCAACACTGTGTAGATCCTGCAGAAGAGATTAAATTTACCAGGGTCTTTGAATGCATCTCGTTGGCTGCTCCTGTTAGCTCACATAGGCTGTGTGAATTTGATTTGAAACGTGTTAACCATTTCAGTTTGAAGGCCGTTTTCAACAAATGTATTAGAAAACTGTTACTTTCTTTAAAATGTTGTACTTCAGTTTGGATTGATTCACAATGTTAATATTGTTGACATTTATACGTGGGAAAAAAAATTAACAGTTGAGACAACATTTAAGCAGTATCATCTTTTTCAAAGTATCAGTTTACCATCCATGTCACAAAAAAGTAAACAATACCCCACTATTTACTCTATCCTCTATAGTGCAGCACATTTCCAACTACACATCATTCATACCCATTCACATGCTGCAGTGCAGTCACCATTTCAGGTTCAATTTCTTGCTCAACATTGGCAAATAGACAAGAGGAGCCAGGGATTGAATCCTGACCTTCCAACTGGAAAATGTTACAAATATGCAGCCGTTATGCTCTTGAATACTAGTTAATTATGTGTTTTAAATCTGTTCAGCTTTAAAAATTGTATTAAAAAGGTACACTAGGTAGGACTTGATTGGCATTATTGATCAATAATTCCCTAATAACCTTTCAACATCATGAAATTTAAAAGGATCTGAGAGTGAAAGGACACTTCTGCACCTACTCTTGATTCTGGTAATAGCCTTCCAACTAAATCAGTAGCATCATGGGAAGCTTGGACCAATCACAGGGCAGCTCAGAAAGAGCGCGTGTGCTCTAGGGCTGCCGCAGTACCCACAAAAATGAAACACGAGAAGGGAAGGGTAGACAGTCCATCACACAACCACACATGACGTCACCTCTTATTCAGTTGATGAAAGCGCTCGCCCTGTCAGAGACACTGTCACTAACTCACTCTCTTACATTTACAAACAATGGTTATCCTAGCCTTGCAGCTAGCTTAGCAGCAACTGCTTATTGTTCTCACTCAGTCGTTGTTGTTTTTTTTTAATTTATTAATGCCAATGAAGTCAAAAACAACAATGGAATTACTGTACATACACACACACACACGTATATTAACAGACATGTACACACACAGCCTTGAGACAACACATTAATTAAAGCCTCGAGCAGGAATACAAAGCCTTTGTTGTGATGATGTATGTTACCATGGCAACAGAGGACAGGATAGGATAGAGTGGAGAACATTTTTATCCATAACATTTTTTGGCCAAATTGCAAAATGGTTTTATTTTATTTCAGAAAGAGCACGATTGTTGCTTCCTCTAGGACGAGGTATAACATTATTTTCTGTTGCACACACAGAGAGGGAAGTAGCACAGAATAGTCTTACCCTAATGAATGTTTCAGCGATATGCCTTTTACTAAACATCAAACACTTGTTTATGTTGGGACATAAAGAGGAGGAGGAGCCTCTGCTTCAAACACTATCATTTTCTGATTGCACAAGTGGAGTTAAAATCTTAGCGCACGCCCTATCATTAAGTAAGAAAAAAACCCAAAGCTTTACTTATAATTTTAAAAAAAGCTAACCACACATTATCTCGCTAGAGAGATACTTAAAATTGCTTGAGACTGTGAACACAAGTGAACCCTTGTGGAGAACATGTCTCTTAAAGGACAATCACATGCATCATTTTAATGTCATCCCAGGGTTCAACAGTGTCCAAAACAATCTTGCAGTCTGTAGATTTAAGAGGAAGAGGAAAACATACTGACTCATATTTATATTCTCACTGTGAGTGTAGAAATCAGCTGCCTCAGCCCAGCATGAGTCAACTGGACCGATGACAGTGTTTAAGGGATAGTTCTCCTAATTAAAGAAAACACATTTTCTCTCCCTGTAAAGCTTCATGTAGGGTGTTAACAGTGTGCTGTGCTAACAGTGACTTTTAGTTCCCTTCACAGTGATTAAAGCGATAATACTCCACTGGCTTCTTCTTCTAACTCACAGGGACATAAAAGCTGCCTTCTTTGGTAGGTTTGTGTCACTGAGGTAAATCCAAACACCATCGTCACAAGCGAACACATTTGAACTGACTGGAGGCAGCAGTGGGTTAACAACTTCACCGCTCTGTGCTGTAACGTCGTAAAAACTGTGATCTTCTCCAAGCACTTTGACGCTGCAGAGCGAGCGGTTGACAGACGTCAGTTTCCAGTTGGGAAAGGCAAGGAAACAAATTCTCAAGATATCGTTGCAATAGCTATTGTGAGCAATGATGCAACACTGCACAACCTCTGTCAGAGCCATAAAAACCATTAGAGCCAGTTACCTCAGACACTGATTCATACTACAGTGCCGAGAGCTTGTCAGAATGAAATGGTGAGATAGCTTCACTAAAATAAGGTTAAAAATAAACCTGTAGATCAAGTCACTTGGCACATTGTACATAGTTTTACTGCACAGACGGTCTTATCTTTATTTGAGAAGCAAAGTCTCACATGGAGCAAGGATGTGGGCGTGGACTGACATTAACTGGACTGATATTAAAATGTAATATGTGGCTGCATGGCTGCATAGCTTTTATGTAGAAATAAAAAATCAGTTAAACTCCAATAATCATTATAAAAACAAGTTGAGGTTGTTACCATAATAACAGATATATACCATCCTTTATCCCTTACAGTTTATATTTGAGACCAGAAAAGGTGAATCTAGGTCAAATCTAGAAACACAGAGGTAGTGATAATGATAGATAATGATTAACTAACACCTGAGGATCAAAATGTGTAGAACACACAAATGTGTAGAAGCAAACATAACGTCATACTTCCACTGATATATTAATGCTCCAGTTCCTTGTTTATCACTCAACGAGGTATAAAGCTGATTGACAGCTTTTAAATCCTGCAGTAATATAAGACAATGAAGAATGGGGATTGTGAAATTGCTCCGATGGGGGTCTGGATCTGACGGCATTGTGTGTGAATGCGGAGTATATTGAAAAGGTACATGATCTACCTATGGCTGCTGGAGCTGTGCTGAGCCGCGTGCCCTCCCGCGGGCCGGCTCGGTTTCTGCGGTCCTGTGTCCCTGTGTCCTCATGTCACATGAGAACACGCTCGATGCTGAGCGATGTCCGTTAAACTACAGTCAAAACTGACCGAAACTCATCTGAAGACACACATCAGTTTGGATTCTCTGCAGCTCATGAGGCAGCATGCATTTAAGGTAGTAGTTAACAGTCCTTCAGATAGCTGTTCCTGCCATAACAGCATCACATCAGTGATTTAACAAATAACCACTGTGTTTTACAGGTGCCTCAACAAAAACCTATTTATTTTGCCATGTCTTCTTTTGTGTTTCTTTTGAGAGACAGAGAGAGAGAGAGAGAGAGAGAGAGAGAGAGAGGGAGGGAGGGAGAGAGGGAGGGAGAGTGAGGATAGTTCACAGGTGCAATGTGAGCCCTTTCACTCAGCACGCCAACATTGACAAGTGTCTCCTTTGTGTTTGAAAGTGAATTTGTCCTCACAAATTGTCACAACACTTAACACTGCAGAGTGCATACGCAGAGTTAACAGTTTCCCTGTCCAATAATGTCAATTATGGGTGAACCAATAATCGGCCTGGCCAGTTGTTGGGGCCGATATTTTTGCCGATTAATTAGTAATTACAAAGTGTGCTACTGTGGGTGCGCTGCAGTCTCTTCCTCTGAGTCTTTATACTGCTAATTATAATCTGTTCATTAACTGGTTAAATTCTGTATTAATAATCGACACTGAAAGACCAACACTGTCTGACCCTCAATGTTAATCAACCTTGAAGATGAAGCTCTCCATTAAAAAGAACTAAAGAAAGATTCTGAAAAACACACCAGGAAACCAGAGACACTCAAACAGAGAAAGACTGATTTTAGTCCATTGACTTAAGACTTAAGATGTAAGACGGTCTGATTACAAACTAAAGTTTGCGCCTTCTCAAATCACTCACTCTCCCACAACAAAGTCCATTAAGAAAATCAGAGATTTGACATCACAGCAAAAAGAAATGGTTTACAAAAATCAGCGCTCAGTCCGTTCCCTTATGCAACCACACTGAACTAAAAAAATACCTCAACTATGCCTTTAATGTAATACAGGTGACAGCTGTGCTCATAGTCGTGCAGGAAAGATTGTGGAGAAAGAATACAGTGTTTTTGGAGGTGAAGGTGAGAGAATGCAGAGGGAAAACAATACGGACGGTCGACATTTCACAGAGAAACGTTAACAGCTAAGAATAGGATTTCTGTGAGTGCTGTCAAGGCGGCAGAGTCTGGAATGTATTTGATAAAAACGAAAACAAATTAGACTGAACTCAATGAAATAAGGAAGGAAGTGTGTGTGTGTGTGTGTGTGTGTGTGGGAAGCTTTTGTGTATGCACACACTGCATGCAAGTCAAAGGTCAATGGAAATCCACAGTCAAAGACATTAAAAACTAGTGCTGTCAAACGATTCAAATATTTAATCACGACTAATCGCATTAATGTCATTGTTAACTCGCAATTAATCGCACATTTTGATCTATTCTAAATGTCCCTTGATTTCTTTGTGTCCCATTATTTCTTCTCATTTTAATGCTCTTATCAACATAGAAAAGTGGATCTGCTTTCTTTGTGCAAATGTTTTTTTATTGAGACAATATCTCTGTCACGCTGCATATTTTGAGTTATTCCGCACAATAATAAGAGAGGCTGTGTATCAGCCTGCAGTGTTTGAATAAAGAGCTTCAACGCAGACACAGTCCTGTGGTTTAATGTGTTGTTGTCGTAACGAGCTAATTCGAGCTAAAGGAGCTAGCAGTCTTCGGTGGTCTCCTTACTACGCCCAGCTTGGTTGGTAACACTGCAGACATCATGACTTGGATGTGGGGAGTGCGTGGAGAAATGATCCAGGCTGCGTTGGATACGGAGAGCCCCTGCTTGGAGACGGAGAACCACACAGCGCCTGCCGTCCACTCAAACGTAACGTTAGCCTACGACTCTCTGGCCGGCTCTCAAGCCCAAACAAGTGTGTGCAGCGTGCCTGTTGTTGTGTTTCCGGTCTAGCTAGATCCAATGTGGTGCTGTAGTTTATCTAACGTTACTAGTTGTTGCAACAGCATATGAAAAAAAAACTACAAAGTTTGCTCGGCCAAAAAGAACGTAAATCTTGCGATAAAAAAATTGATGCTGTTAAAAAATGGGTTTGCGCTAATGCCGTTAATAACTGACAGCACTATTAAAAACATTTTAATAAACTAAAAAATAAAAGAGTCTAATATGAGAAAGGCGGAGTTGAGTTTGCACAAACATCCACACCTCATGAACCGCCTTCTAAAAACACACCTTTATCTGCTCTACTGATTGACTTGTGATTTATAGCATTAGAGATGGAGGAGCTCTGCTCTGCTGTCGCTCTAATGAAAAGCTCCAGCAGGGTGTTGCTGACACAAGAGTACGAGAGGGAAAATAAATAACATGTGCTTTAGGAGCAGTGGTTTTCTGTAGCTCTACACTATCCAGAAGATTATCCTCTTCAATCTTGGGTTAACAGGGTTGACCCTGTGGTAAGCCTCACTGGAGAAATGCTGTCTGGAGCAGGCAGCTTTATAGCAGAGGAAAAATGAAAGTGATTTCAAGGTGTGACCCCCATGAGGGACTCCACGTAGATCTCGGGTCATCTTGTCACAGCAGCTGTGAACCCATCCATAGCCAGAGGGCAACACGTTTTTTTATACACCACTACCTCCATCTCAGAGAAGCAGGACAGTGAACAGGTACAGACACCAACAGCAAACTGAAGATTTCCTGTTTTCTCTTGTTTTCATTTCAACAGATTTCTATATTCCTATGAATCATTAGGAATCAATGCAGAATCATGATGGAGCGACTACAATGGCCATTGCATGGCGCTAGAGAGAGAGAGAGAGAGAGAGAGAGAGAGAGAGAGAGAGAGAGAGAGAGAGAGAGAGAGAGAGAGAGAGAGAGAGAGAGAGAGAGAGAGAGAGAGAGAGAGAGAGTCCATCAATAAGTCAGAGTCAGAGTATAGCAAATGTAGACCACAATGAAAGCTTCAAGTAAAAGGAACAATGTTTGTAAGTGAAGGCGTATTTCCTGTTGCCCTAACCCTCACCCTCAGTGGTGCAATGACTGGCTTTGCAGGTTATCATTGTGGATGAAGATGAATAAGAATATAAACGGGGCAGAAGCCTGCTGCATGCTATTCCTGCAAACATACAGTGCATTTGGCCAATACTGGGGATGAGATGATAAGATACTCAGTATCGGTATTGGTCGGAGACTGGTCAAAATCTAGTGATATGGTTTTAAATTCTAAAAGAATCAGGTGGAGGAATGACTGCACTCAGAGGGTCTCTCTGCTCATTTCAGAGGGAGAACACATCTATAGTCACATGTACAGTAGCCAATGATTTCTTTGCCCTCACTGTTTGTCTATAAAAGCATAAAGTTAATTTTGTAAATGCACTATGAAAAATTCCCACTTTTGACAAAAAAAGACACTTATGATACTATTGGCTGCCTTCGTTGTTGCTGTTTGTCACTCTGTCCATGGTTTGTATTTGTCATTTTCCAGCCAAAGCTCATTAAAATAGTGTGGTGTAGTCAACTCTGACTCACTGACTGTGTGTTTGGGAGGGGCACAGTCACACATGAAAACAGGCAAGAGTCACAGACGGAGCAGTTTTCATTTATAAGCTCTCTGACTTATCACGATTTCTTCATCTAATAACCAAACTTTTCACTCAGCACCTGTAAAAACCCTGCTGTCTGTACATCAATGAAAATCCTAAATAAAATATTTACTGAGCTAGTGCAGTTCAATAAGTGAGAAAGTGGCTCTTTCAGAGATTTCTACTCATATTTCTTGCATTTCTTATCCAAACTCTGTCAAAGTTGGCACTGCACACGCTGTGGTCAGCAGTAAGTCACCTGCCAAGTTTGACCTGTTGAACAGTTATACAGAGGGTACACACACATCCTCATGTGCAGCATACACACATGTACATTTGTGAGCAAACAACCAATGAACAAACTACAATTTATGTAATACTTCACCTTCAATCACTAATGACACCGTTCTGCGAGTTGCAACAATCAGGCATCACTGGTATCGCAGTAGTTAGGGTTAGTGATGCTTTTTGCTTTTTTATTGTTCACTGAGGTTCTCAGCCTGCTGTAGTGAGTTCATGTTAGATTTCCAGAGCACCTGCTGTGACATTCCTGGTTGAGGTGTGCCTGCAAGTGCAATATGGACATTTCAACCCAGTGGACAATGCACACAGTTTTCTTCCATGTGTTACTGAGTCTTGATATTTCATCTGACCCTCAAGCAGCAGCAGCAGCAGCAGCAGCTTGTTGATTGACATTCATACTGCAAGCTGTTATATTATTTAGTACTGTTACAGGTTTGCTTTGCTTGGCTGGCTTGTAATATCACCTTCAATCTGCTTATTGTTGAAGTAATATGAAACACTAAGCATGGGAACATGTGTGGATTTCTCAGAAGCCGTAAAATAGGATGCACCCTATTAGACTCTGCCGATATCCAAAATGCCAAAATGGGGAACGCTAAGGCTAATAACGTAATTACCAACACCAACATTTACACATTTCTGTCCACGATGTTTGTCCCTGACCTCTTCTGACTGAGTTTAAGTGATATTTCAGGGTTTTTGAAGTGTGGTTGTATCAGGTAGTACTGACACTGACTGCATTGTGAACAAGAACCGGTTTGAGACACAGAAGCCCACTCTCACATCATGACATCATGGCTGCCAGTAAAGATATAAAATAAAACGAATTTTAGCCACATAACAAAAGATTAACCTGCTTAAATCTACAAAATCTGAAAAATATGTAATGTCATGATTATCCTGACCAAATGCATTGAAATTCACAATATTACTGCAATAATTGTAAAATATAGGCTTAAAAATATTTATTTGTCTACCTTCGTTTGGTTTGTATTCATTAACCTATAGAAAAATGTTGTAATGTTACAAAATATGATACTAATGAGGTCCTGAAATATCTAGAAAGATGTGGACGCCATTTTGTGGCAATTCAAACTAAATACCTAGGATTTTATGTTGGCTAGCGACACTAAATATTTTCATTAGTCATTAAAATTAAATATTAACACATTTCTCAATGTACGATAATCCCAATAATGGAAATTCACCATGACCAACTTATTGCACCATAATATTTAATATTATCCCATTCCCAACGGCTTTATCTCACCATTAGAAAGCCTTTCCCCCAACAGAAAGTGAAAGAGTCCATAGAGATGATTCCTGATTTTACATCACAGCACACAGTAGTTGATCCACAGTTGTTGACCCCCTTCTACCTTCACCCAGTAAGTCTGTTTTATAATTTGGTGTTTGAAATCCTGTCCATTTTTACCTCAGTGACATTAACATTGCAAATAAGGCAGCAGTAGACCAGCAGCAGCTTCTGTGTCCCTGAAAGCTAAAATGCTTTATAGCTAGTCATAAAAACATATCCTTTAGATATCAGTGTGTAATATTTACTGGCGAAGCTACATGTTGCAGCTGAATATCCCTCACCTCACCCTTCCAAGTGTGTCGGAGAACTTATTTGATGCTAACTGAAGCATTCAGAAGATGTTTAGTTTGTCCATCATGGGCTATTGTACAAACATGGTCTCCTCTGTAGAGCTGACCCTTCTCCTGATATAAAGATAAAAGGCTCATTCTAGAGTGACGAAAAACAACAATTCATACAATCAGGTGATTGTACACTAAAAAATAAGTATCATTTGCTTTTCATTTGAACTCTGCTGGCAGTGAGGGCAAGAAACAAGAAAGTAGTTTTGTTCTGACAGTTGCTAGGAAATAATTATATAAATACCTGGAAGGCAGCGAAGCCCGAAGACATCTCGACTCCTTGCGTTCACCCCACTCTGACTCAGCATCCTCTCCTGCAGGAGAAACACAATGTGTGATTGACAGTGGTTTCCAAAGCCTCTCAAACAGGAGCTGTCCCACAGCTTTAAGGACGAGCTGTGAGACATTGAGAAAATCAATACCATTCTATTATCTCTTCATTATATGACTGTTTCCAGTCTTTTGTGCACATTAACAGCGTAGCAACATGTCTACTGTTAATAATGAAGCTGTACTTCTATGTGAACGAGTGATTTACTGTGAAACAAATACGACAGAAGTGCTAGTAATTTGTATGGTGGCAGCTACGGTGTGTGATGTCATCGTCCTTCCTCGTGCAATACTGCAAACAGTCCCTGCCACAAGGGGGCGCTGCTCAAATGAATGAGGGAAACAGACGGAAGTCATCTGGTCAAAGAAGAGGGAGTTTACAATGGGATAATGGTGGAGATATGTACTGTATGTTAAGTGATGCGCCAACCACGTTTCTGAGTTAAAAATCCACATTCACATGACGGACATAAAAGTAGATTCACAAGCACAGACTCAGGCCACGGTCTGGGCTTCACATCATCTGCGGTTCAGCTGATTGAATTGAAATTTCGACACTGCCTTCTTCTGTCAACAAAGCCTGGCTCGTCTCGGCAGACTCATTTTCAAAGACAAAGAAACAAAGCCAACCACACAATGCTCCATGATTTTTAGTTTCCATGTTGCTGCTCTGTTTGTTCCTGCTTTTACTATAATGGTCACACAAAGTCTGTTCTGAGAGCAGAGTCAAACTCCACAGAGCCACAGAGGTTTCTATAATGAGGCTGGGAGCTCACTCGCACATATGCTTCCACTTATCTTTGCGACTAGGCCCCCTTACGGAGGCCATTTACATTTATTGGCCCATATACTGCCAACCCCCTGCTATGTGAGACAACGATATGATTATACAGGTGTTAACAAGCTTTATTATAGTACAGGAATAGAGCTGGGGCCTTGGGTTAACGTCCAAGAAAACTATACATTTGAGAGTCTTGACCTTTCTCAGCAGTTCTCTTGGAATTTGGGCAACAATGAAACTATTCATCATTGTTCCATTTAAGGAACCCAACTTTATCACAAAACATCATTATTCCATTTGAATCAGCAAGAATGTTTGAACAATAACAACAAATCTACAGATTCACCAATTATATGGTGAATTGTGTCAGTAGCCTGCTCATGTGAACCGGAGACTTTAAGCTTGTGCCCCCTCCCAAAAAAATAAACAAACTGAGGAACTTTAACAAAGACGCTCTTTGCTCTGTCAAGTCAGGCTTATTCAATCCTGACTGTGTTCTTTGCATGTGAATGTCTCAGTGTTTCAAAGAGAGCGACAAAGAGATTCTACAATTTGCCGCTGGTGATATTTTACTTAAAGATTTCAGTTTTTTTATTGTTATGATACTGTAAGTACAAGTGTGTGTGATGCCAAGCATGCCAACGCGCCATAAGTCCAAGGGTGTGTCCTTATGGGTAGTGCATGGATGGATGGATGGATGGATGGATAGATGGATAGATAGACAAAAGTATAGTTGAATTTATTAATTTGATTTAAACTTGAATATCCCCAAACGGAACAGTCAGTGGTGGAATTATTAATATGTTTTTGTTAAAGATATAATATATAAGTTCAAAAGCAAAAGGCACTTCCATACATGCTCTATGCTGTCGTTTAAAAGTGTGACTGTGTCTTTCACAAACGCAGTCCTGTGATGTGTCCGGTTCGCAGCCACAGCCACAGTCACAGAGTATGAAACTCCTGAATAACAGCAGGGATAGTAACTCAGAGGGGCTGTGTGATACATGTTTACTCCGCTCTGGTCCCGAGTCATTGATGGCCAGTTAGCAGCTACAAGCTAGAGGTAAGATTCACACAAGCATCTCATCAAGTAGCTGAAGGGTTAGGGTTAGGGTTAGAAACTGAAATGAAAAAAGCTAGCTACACAAGCCTTGCACTCGCACGGGTCCACCCACCATTGGTGAGAGCGACCTGACCCGACCTTTGACAGAAATCTGTCGTAGCGACGGAGAACTTTAATCCCCAAATGCGGCACCAAATTACACTGTTAAAAACATGCTTGTTATAGATAGAGAGATAGATAGTACTTAAATAAAGAAAGCTATATAAGAGAATAAAAGAGAAAATAATCAACAGTCAGTTAGTTAGTTAGTTAGTTGTAACCCTAAACTAATATATGAGCTGTGAATAATATCATGCTGGCAAGATAAACGATTACACAATAGCAGTTCTCCCTGATATACAGTATATTTCAATTACTATTCCACTATTGTTGCAACAATTTAAAAGGCAGAAGCAAAAAACACTGTGGTGGATAAGGGCTTTTTTCTTTCTTTCTTTTTGTTAAATATATAAAGCGGGACACTAACATTTTTACAAGCTGTGGTTTCTGCCAGAGCATTGTACATATTTCCCCCATCTGGTTTCAAAACTTGCCCTGCTTTCTCTGTCTCTCTCTACATCAACACCCACATAAAGCCCACAGCTGAATTCCTTTCTTCTTTTAACAATGTCAGAGACTAGTCAGTGCTTCTTTTATTATTGCTCTCATAGGTCTATTAGAACTGCCTTCTCGACAGAAGTGACAAAGACCTCAGGGTCCTGTGTTGGAAGTCAGGTAAATAACACAGCAACGGCTGCAAAGCACCACTTGTGTATTGCACTGTACATAACATGATTAAGGGCGATATGAGTGGATCTCCCTTGGTTGAACGAGTAAAAACTAGATTTGTTGATGCAATAAACCTGACAGTTTTATAAGATCTGCAGCAGAGGGATTCCTTTAACTGTGAACTGCAGGCATTTCTGCCTCAGCTGCAAGTTGCACACAAGAGAGTAAAGTGGCTCAAAGAGATAAGGAAAACGGGATTGAGATAATTGGGCTAGTTAAGTAAAAGCTGCCCTCAAGTCCCTGAATCACAGATTACTCAGAGAACACATTTCCAGAGCTGCGTTTCTGCTGACATTTCAATTTAGCTTTCACTGTGTGGCTTCAGCGTCCCCACAGTATCAATTTGAATTTGGAGTGCCTCATTCCCCCCCCCCCAGTGCTGCTGCTCTGCCCCACTTTTGCCCTTTTCTGCTCCAGCTCTTAGTCGTTAGGGACAGCAGCCAACGTTTGCTGCAGTTTCCATTGCTCATGGCTTCCCTCTGCTACTGTGGCCAGCCAGGCTTCTGCAGTAGAGTCTGGAACTCACTTCTCTCTCTTTCTCCATGAGAACAAAGTGAATTTTCAGTGAGACAGTTGAGAAACAGTATTCTGCTTTTCAATTTTAATGCATTAACTTTAAATTTTTATTTCCCCACATGTGGCTGTAGATATTTTGCCTCAGTGAGTGAGTGAGTATGCTGTATGACTTAATTGGTTCTAGCTTATATTTACTGCTGCCTGTTTTGAGTTGTAATTTCAATGAGTTTTATTTCTGGTTAAATAATAGGTGAAATAAAATATTATTTTATGCGGAACAGCGCTGCTATGATGATGAGTCATAACAATGAAATCCAAATAGTCTAAAAACAAAAAAACACTGCATTAGAAATAACAGTGGACATTCAGTCAGGCTGCTCTAGTTACTCGTTACAAGCTTCCCTGACCCAATGATCACATGATCACTGCACATCTTCCCCAATTACAGGCAAGTTCTGTGTATAAAAATGTAATGCCTGAACCAGAACTAAAGTGGTTCTGACCAGGTGTTCTGACCAGGCACTGCAGGGGGAAAGAAAAATAAGTCACAGTTAACTGTTAACAACATTTAGGAAATAAGAAGAATACAGTGCAGGGAAACATCTTCAACAGCTGATCTGTCTCAAGTGCACAGCAGCTGCTGAGGCAGCAAACAAAAACGTTCCATAATGACAGGTCATTATCTAATTATCACTGTGAAGCAGGAAAAGGCATGAAGAAGCCATTATTTATCAGGGTGAACACTGGGATAGACGGGTGCCATTATCTCTCCAGAGAGCACATCTAGTTTTTGAACATGAACAAATGAGAGAAGTTACTTTTTCTAAGATATGATCTGCTTAGGGATTCAAAGAAATCGACATCAGCTTTGAGCCACTTCCCTGTATTTATTTGTACGTTGTTGTTTTCTCGCTGAGAAGTAGACGTGGAGCATGAGCATAAAAGCACGTGACAAACTTTATATTTGAACAGCACACAATCACAGAGACAGAGACAAAAGGAAGAAAGCCACGGCAACTAAGGAAAGAAAATAAACATTATCATAAACCTAACAACCAGACAATCTCCAAACACAACAAGAAGAAGAAGATGACGAGGGTAACGGCATGCTAATTCAAAAGCAAGAGAGAGTGGTAAGGCTATGACATCATCGTTTTCCCAAAGAAGCATAAACACAAAAACGCAGGGGGAGAGCGAGAGAGAGAATAGATTAGTTTCTACTGTGCTTCGGTAAGTTATCTGTCGTAAATCTGTCTCGTCATCTGAACCATCCCTTTAAATCCTTGTCAAAGATTGAATCCTGGCCACAAAATGAGAAAAAGTACAGAAAAGAAGGTGAATGCAACAGAAATAATATAATACAATTGATACATTAATGTTTAATGAACTGGGAATTATAGTGATTAATATTTAATGTGACATTTTCTGCATCACACATCATATAATAAATATATAGCACAAGGGTTTCTCAGCAGAGACATGCAGCTACCATGAAGGGCCAGGACTATGGACTCATGATTTAGGATTCACTGTCTCACTTAAGTCTGTGCAATTGATGATATAGAGAATAATATAGTTTTCGACTTAAGTAAAACTGTAGTTTAACAAGACTGTCGATTATTTTCGTGATTAATCAAGTAATCGTTTGGTCCATAAAATGTAAGAAAATGTTAAAAGTGTTTGTCAAAGCTGGAAATGATGATGTTCTCGGATGTCTTGTTTTTGTCCACAAATCAAAATGATACAGTTTTAACGATTTTCTTTGTTATATGGAGCAAAACAATGAAGAAAATATTCACATTTAAGAAGTTAAAACAATCAGAAATCTTGGTTTAATAATGAAAAAAGCTTCAAACCAATTATTAAAATAGTTGCTGATTAATTCAGTAATCGGTTAATCGAGTAATTGTTTCAGATCTAAACAAGACTTAAAAAGACGATACTATCAGCTGAAGTTGAAGCTTCTCCATTGGGTTTGCTTGATGATGTAATTGTGTTTAAACACATTTTAATGCCTGTTAAGAGTCTATAACCACACTAATTGATCTGTACAGAGTGGCACAGTGGGACGTTTGGGTAAAATGCTGAAGACAGCATTCTTTAACACACACACACACACACTCACAACACTAATATGCTCATGTATTTACCATGTTCACTGGGGTTCACCTAAGTTCTTAGACATATTGTAATTCTCTCTTACACACTCATGAATCGAAGCGGAAAAATCAATGAATGAAAAAAGCAGAATTGAAAGTGACAGCTCGCTGTGTCTATTTGCCTCCTTCTCACTCCTGCTAATGATATGGAACAGCCTGACACTGAAATTCACATTAATTAGAGAACTTACATACTGTGTAATCAAAATCAGCTGTGTGAGACATGGAACAGATGATAAATGAATGACTGAATTATTGCTTCAAATGATTTGTGTCATTATCACTTAATCTGTTGAGTATTTTCTTAATAAATCAATTAGTTGTTTGGTCCAAATGGTTTAAAATGATGAAAAATTCAGATCATTGCTTCCCCAAACCTTGAAATGATGATCTGTTCCCACATTTAAATTTTCTTGCTTACATGGAGCAAAAGGAAATATTCACATTAAGAAGCTGAGCGCTTGTTTTAATTATAAAAACATTTTAACCAAATATTCAATTATTAAAATAGCTATTGATTCATTTAGTAATCGATTAATCGTTACAGTTCTAAAATGAATGAAGGCGTAAATGAATGATTGAATGACTTCACCATGTTTTCTGAGAAAAATTCTGATAAATGCATCAAGATCGTTCCAACAGCTACTCATTCTTGCTGTCAGTCTTTCTCAACCCATCTGCTCAAGACAGTTGGTTTAGTTTCTATAAATAACACAGTATACACAGTATAATCCTATTCTGCATTAAAACCATCCTGGATTAAATTCTGTTATGATTTGTCATTAACTTTACTTGCTGTGTACAGCATGCGACAAATGTGTAAATATACTGTATGGTTAGTGAATGCTGAAGTCTTGAGCAGAGAGTTACCTGAAACATCTTTTTTTTCTTAAATGGAGCCTGTGTTTTCCATTTGAGTGCCACAGGAAATACCAGACCCTGTATATTATAGATATGCTGCATTACCCTTTAATCATGTTCACAAGACAAGCACGTCGGAATCACTCCTGTCATTTTTGCAACCTGTTAACTCCAAGTTTTTTCTAAGCTCTGATTTCAGGATGATCTGTATACAATTGCTCGATATCACTTTTTCCATGTCCAACCTTGTATATCTATTGATACTGATATCACTCCAATACAGTTGTTTTACACGTCTTAAACTGTGAAGCTGTTAACAAAACATTTGTGCTCATGTATTTACCACCTTCAGCCATTTCAATCTAATACAAAGACATATTTCTTCAACTGTGTAACAAATAAAGAAGAAATAAGCCGCCCACAACATGATTCAGCTAAAATGCTGTTGCTGATATCGAGTTACATTTTTACAGTCAGTATCGTGTATATAGGATCTTTGGATCTGTCCAATATCAGATCCAGCAATCTTGACCAGTATCGGGTCAATACCAGTTCATACGACCAGTATGAACCAAACATATTGGCTCTCTACACCATCGCACTAGCATTGAGATGGCAGCAAGCAAAAGAAAAATTAAACAATAAGTGATGTAAATATATTACACTGACTAAAATGAAATATCTATTATCCAAAAAAAACAATTTTTAAAAATCCAATAGCTTTCATGTTTTTCATGTTATAGGCTTGTCAATCGCTGAAGCCTTTGAGCAAGTGATTAACATGGAGCACGAGGCAATAATTGGTGGGTTTAAATGCCTTCACTGGCTGCTAAAACATGAAATTAAACAAATTATGGAGCCTTGCTTCATCTTGCCAAATTACTTGGCTGTGACTACGACTCCAAACTCCTGCAGTTTGAAGAAGTAGTCAGAAGAAGTGCATTATTTAAATGCACTTCTTCTGACTACTTCTTCAAAACACTATAAATGGTATGTGTTATGTTACTCTCTTTTTTTAGATTGACAAGAGGGCCCTAATTAGGATTTAACTTTAGTGAAAACAATTTTTATTATTTATTTTAATTGTATTTGTTGTGTTTGTTAAAACAGTATTTCAAGAGTGTGCCTTTTTGTAAGACTCTATAGTTGGTGTTTAAGTATTGTTAATAAATGTCTTACAATAACACATCGTTGGTGGGCTGCCCTAGCGGCTCTACCACCAGGCTTAGCAGGTTTTCTGGGGGAAAGTATCATGTCAGCTCATCCCTACTGTATATATGGATATGTTGTGATTACTGATTAATGTGTTCCACTGAAAGGCAGAAATAGATACAGCGAGTAACAAGCTGCTTGGAAATGTTTTTAAAGTTTCTAAATGTGACTCTTTTCTTGGAATCATCCTCATCATCAGTACGAAACATTTCTATGACAGTCATGGACTGTGACAGCTCAGCTCAGAGGGAAATGACTACTCATTAGAAGTAAATCATGGACTCGGACTAGATTTACCAAGAGCTATATTAACACCGCAATTATTTACATCACCACAGGATTTTTGAACGTTATGCTAATGTAAGAACAACGCTATCCTTTGCTAATAGACCCTAGAGTTGAATGTTTGTCACAAAGCCAGATTGCATCCATTTGACTCTTGTAAAGTTGACTCTCTGGAGTAAGATGAAGGGAAGTTATTCAAGAAGTTGAAGATATGAGGATACTGCAGGTCTGGAACAATGTCCTTCCTGGCTGATTCAAGACTAACACTAAACCCTAAAAAGGAAAAGTTTGTGACACATGAGGTCTGGAGCTCGATACACTCTGAACAGACAGACAAACATGTCTCTCCAACCCTCTCACTGATTAATTATCACCCAATGGCAGATCAATGCACTCTCTAATGGAGTCATAAATCTGCTCTGCCCATTGTCGCGCTCTGTTTGAGAAGCTTCACAGACTCAGGGGCTGGCAGTGAGTGTGAACTGGGCAGTTTTGGCTCTCTGCTATTCCGCTTGGATCATCAGCCCGGCTGAGTAAAGCTCAGATGATCCCTCCTCTGGCATTCCTGCCTCTGTGCTGCTTTGTGTTTCAAAGCTAGCTGAGATACGCAGATATAGAATTAACTCGGGGGAATAGGCACAGCCAAAATGAGCCTGAATCCTAATCCTGACGTAACATTTTGTTGTTTTTTCTGTGTTTTTCAGCTTCTCAAATGTGATATGTTCTAGTTTCTTCCCCTTTGACACTTGCTTGTCATCATTTTGTCAACTGGCTGACATTTTTCACCATAAAAACACATTATAATTCAAAAGAAACAGATTGATATGTTGATATATTTATCAAAAACAGAGAAATAAATCTAAAATGAAGTAAATAATAACATGGAATAATAAAGTGTCATTAAAACACTAGACAAGCTTAATTTAATGTTGAATGTAATACATTTCATAATGTGATCATTTCAATAAAATGGCTTATTATAACTTTTAGGAAAAATAGTGTGAGCAAACATATTTGGTATTATAATCTGTCAATATTCTATCATCTCACTGGCAGACCCATGGGAGAGACCATGGGACAGACCATGGGCCACCAGCTTGACACCTCCGTCATAGATTTTAGGGGAGTCTTTTGTTCACTTGGTTCAAAAGACACATCTCTTTTTCCCCTGTGTCCCTGCTGATACACAGAGTCTGTGTCTCAGGATACTTTTCCTTTAATTCAGACAGTAACCTACAAAAAAATGGTAATAAAAATAGCCATCAGCTGCAGGCCCATCATATTTTATGCTTTCCAAAACGTCTTGGATGGTTTAAGGACTGTGATTAAAGAGAAGATTCACCAATAAGTGCAAACCCCCACAACCATCTGGTCCAAATTCAGACCAGGATTGGATTCAGTTTTCTAAAGCAGCATTAACACATGCTCATGGAAGTGAAACCAACATGAGTGTGTGGGTGGCCTGGTGCATATCATCTCCACAGCCTACTACAACGAGGCTCAGCCACATTCTCATGCATGGACATTAGAGATTCCACTGGTGAGGGGCTGTGGGGATAAGTGCACGTCACATTCTGGGGAAATCACACTCAGACCCTCACAACTGCTGTCTCCATGGCGACAGCCAGATGTGGAGCAGTGCATCACCCCCACTCAACATGAAAGCCTCGCCCCAGGACCAAGTGAAGAGGCATCTGTTACTGTTTTCCCCTGCGGCTGCTGAAAATAACCGGGGGGGGGGGACAAAAAAGAAGCCAGGCAACACAAAGCCATACCAAGAGACTCTTCATGAAAGGAACGAAGGAGCAGTTCTCAGCACAGTCATGCTGTGTGTACACATCGCTTTGTGCGCTCCATCAAACCAGTGAGTGCTGCTGGCACATCTTTCTGCTCAGGTGCACAATAAGAACAGGAACTGTGGCTTTCACATCAACTGAAATGCAGCAGCAAATCCTCAGCAATTCACAGAACACACACACACACACACACACTATATTGCAATAATTCAGTCAATAATTTAGAGAGTAGCAGCTTGGTATTTAGAAGAAAAACAGGCTGTAATTTCAATGTAGGTCATCTAGAGATGATGACTGCCTGGGCTTTTTTTAAACAACTGAATCCCATCTGAGGCAGACTCCCATGCAGGCTGAGAGCCCAAGAGGTGATTAAGATTCACTAGCTATCCTTCACATGTCTCTAACAAGACACCCAGCCACAGACACTGTGAGGCTATTATAAATTCATTTCCCTGCCATCCTGGTGGAAAGAAGCAGCAGCCATTTGCTGCCTGGTTTCCTCCTGTAAAGCTGCCATCCTGAACTGTGAACAGACGCTACACACTCCACGTTCATACAGTGAATAGCCCCTCAGAAGAGACAACTCTGAGGCTGCAAACTACATATATATAGCTCACCAGTGAATGATGGCACATGACTCCTGCATCCTGACATTAACCTGCTTCCTAAACTCCTGGAATGTAAATGATTTACAAGGACAATTCAGGATTTTTGACATGTGGTTGATTGAGGTACTTAAACATACTCAGTGTGCTCCCTGTGGGCAGGTGGAGGTGAGCTCAGTGAAACACAGCAGCAACCTGGGACCAAACATTCAGCGTTTTATCTCACTGTCAATATGAAAACAAAGTTTGTGTCCATTTTATAAACCAAAGTCCACAACGAGAATTGCTCATTTTACATCACGAGTCATAAAAGCTATGATCCACCGCTGCCTCCATCAGTAAGTTCAAATGTCATAGTTAGTGACTTCAGTGTTTTACATCCTTTGATTTACCTAAGTGACCCAAATTTACCAAAACAGTCAGCAGAAGACCAACAGCTCCTGTGTCTCTGTCAGCTAAAATAGCTGATGGTAGCTTTTTCAGGGGAAGCTAAGTTGCAAAAATCTGGTTTCCCTTGTATCTTCACTGGCAGCCATGTTTACAGTGACAAACTGGTTCTCAGGGGACGGGGGGACGGGAGGACGGGGGGGTGCACACTGCACATGCAGTCAGCACTGACTTCAGTGTTAGGACCAACAACCATAAGCACAACAAACTAACAGCATTTGTTTAAGAGACACCGACACATCAGCAATAATCACTGCAGTGACTGACTTTCAAAGTAATGGTGTGTATTAATATAATACAACGTTTCGAGTTTAAAAGCTGCTTTACAGTGAAGCCATTCACTCACACATTCACACATCATTCACACAGTCAGGAATCAAACCCACAACTTTACACTTGAAAGAGGACTTGCTCTCCCACTGATCCACCCCAGACCAACTCGTGCCTGAAAACTACATTGATGGAAGTATTCACAGTCCAACAGTAAAACAATACTTTACCCAATGTTAAGACCAGCCAATAACCTCATAATCACTATGAATGTAATGTTTATTTGTTGTTCAGGCACAAAACACATGCGTTTGACCTGTGAAAAATAACATTCATTATCTTAATAATAGCGACAACGTTTTTAGCTATATTTCCATATAGTTATAGTTTTATCTGGAAAAGTCTGATCTAGGAAAACTGCCCCCACTGAAACAATACAACTTCTGCGTAAGAGTATAAAAACAAAAACAAAAACCCCAGCATGAATTTTGAGATTAAAGTCAGATTTTTTGAACGAAAAAGTCAGAATTCTGAGATTACAGTCATCAGCATTCTGACTCGTTTCCTCAGAATTCACGCAGTTCTAGTTTTTCTCTGTGTGTGTTTATTGTTCTTTCACATGTGGCCCTAATACTCTCCCGTAAGCTTCAAACATGAAATAAATACTATTCAAGTGCTTAAATGTAAAATATGTACAGAAAACGGGACATTTAGTCAAAACAGCCAAGTCTTACCTTGATGTCTGGCAGCATTTGTCTCACTTTGAACGTGGTTTTGGATCCTGTCAACATCTTTAAAGACGACTCAACTCCACTTCCACGGAGAAACACGAGCGAAAAAACAGCTAGCGTGGGGGGAGATGTTCTTTTAAGCTAACGGGAGCCGAGTTCGACTTCTCCTGTTTCTTATTTTTCAGCCGTGAAAAGAAAACGCTCAGAGCGGCAGCAGCAGCAGCAGCAGCAGCGGCGGCGGCGGCGACGACAGCGGCGGTGTTAGCCTGTGTCAGCGGCTGCTGTGAATGAGCAGACAACTCTTTTCTCTCTTTTCATCGCGGTTCTCACTGACACACACACTCTGAGTCCTGAACACACTCACAACAACAACACAACACAACAACAACAACACACACAAGCTGCCGAGAGACTCCACTGTGTTAAACACTGACGTGTCTGACGCTCACGCCGTGTTTATTTGTTTTTTCCTTCGCCATAGTGAAACACACAGAAACACACACAGTGAAACACACACACACAGTGAGACACACACACACAGTGGTGGAAAAAAAGGAAAAAAAGAAAAAAAAGTGCAGCGGAGCTTCTTAAAGGGCCAGTACCGCGAAAATGACGGAATTACATTTGTGTGAATGTTTTCAACAACACTTTTTTTTAACAAGCAAAAAAAATCCATTTAATCATTTAAAAATATTATATTTCATTGTTTGTGGGCGGGCCTTAGAAAGCTGCCTGCTGATTGGCTGAGACAGCTCATTGGACCAGAAGTCATCACGAGCTTGGAGTCGCAATCCGTAATCCTAACTAAATTCTAAGTTCCGACTACATAATGGAACGCACAAAAAATCCATGACCAGCCAGTTATTTTTGAGTTATTGTCAAAAATGTCATATACTACCCAAAAATGTTTCTGTATAATGGCTTTAAGTTTAATAGTATAGTTAATAAAGTAAGTATATTATGTGTATAACCTTTTTTGATGTACTTTGGGTAAGGGCCTAGCTATAAAGAGACCGATTACTGATGCAGCATCACTACAAACAAAGACCAAATCAAAGACTAGTCTCCAAACTTACTTTAGGAAAGGGAGCTTGTTGCAGTCTGCAGTCTCAACATCAGACGTCACATATTCTTACTCACTGGACCAACATAAATAAATAAAAAATAAAGCTTTTTTATTTATAAGAGCTTCTTAAACTCACCCACAAATCCTGAGATTTTCCTGAGGCCTAGAACTAGAATAAGTATGTAGCACAAAACTGGAAAAACAGAAACAAACCATGTATTATCATAAATAATAATAATAACCACAATACTGCAAACAAATTGTGTCTTTAGAATTTAATAGAAAAACAATGAGAGATCATATTTTATTAGACATATTTTAATATTTTGAATATATTAGTTTGTGTGAAGTCCTATTAGAGTTCATTTGTTTACTCAGTTGATTTTTCCACTCGAAATATAAACTTTTGTGTGTATGAAAAAAGTTTTCAAGTTTTATTTGATCAATAAGGGCTCAGGTTTGGTGAAAAGATAGCTGACCCCATTTTCACTGATGCACTTGAACTCAGCATTGCTCAGTACAAAGCTGTATACCAGTGGTTCTCAAAGTGTGGTTCTGGGGACACCTGGGGGTCTGCCACGCAATGCTTGGTGGTCCATAAATAATTATCAATAAATGATAACATTGAACACAGACAGGTGAGGAAATATTTTAAATGTATGGATGTTATGAAGTGAAACGAGACTAAACTATAAAAACAGACGGTGGAGTTACTGCACCAATAAAGTCCGTCAGCATGTTTATTGCGTTGTGTAACACGTATGATAGCATTTATGATTTCAACCTTTTTGCCAACAATTTGAATAGTTATTACGAATAAGATTAGACGTGGTCAGCTGTTGTTCATTTTCTGAAAGCTTTGAGATCATTTAGCTGATTGATTAGGTTGAACCACAAAGAGGGAAAAAAATAATACTAAATAATTAATAAGTGTAATCTTATGAGTATCTTATGCATCACCTTTTATAAATACATCATAATCTATGTCCTGTGCACTCTGCTTAATCCATTTTGTCCTGTTGTTTTTATCTTTATCAGCTAACCTATAAAAGCTGCACTTTATGGAAACTTGTCTCCAAGGAAACTGCATTTACTCTATTTCCCAAGAAACAACCAAAACTAGGGCTGCAGGCAGCACTGAACAGACCCTTGCAGCCCACCCTGGAGCGCACACGGGCAACAGACGGCCTTGGGACCGGATCCAGCCCCGCAAACCGGTTTCATCCGGTCCCAGACGTCCTCACCGGTAACCTCGGGCTGAGTAACAGATCAACGTTGTGATATGAGAAGCTGTGATGAAGTGTTTTTACCAAGAGTCGTTTCAACGTCTGATATGGTGACACATACCAATCAATCAATCAATCAATCAATCAATCAATCGTTTCATCGATCAGACTTTATTTATACTGCACTTTTCATACAATTAAAAATTGCAGCAAAAAGTGCTACGTGATAAAATCGGACCCCACATACACACGTTCACATTAATAGCATTTAACCTGTGAAACACAGCCAGACTTTTATTTTGAAATTGTCACAGGAAAAAGGAATGTATAAGTGAGGTTACAAAAAAGCTAAACAAAAACACAAAAATACAGCACTTTTACTTTTCAAAGTGTTTTGATTGTCATTTGAATGATTATTATTTCTTTAAAACCTTTAAATTTGTGGCCCCTTGATTGCTTCATTTACTTTCTGTTGCCAATAGGTGGCAGAATCAATAACTGGCTTTGCATCGCGGAGCGACTGGCTCTAAAAAGAAGATGAAAAAGAATAATAAAGACAGGGCAGACACCTGTATACACTAAGAGCTCCCTGTTCTTAAGCACGTGGCAGATTGAAAAATGTTTCTGTCGCTTCATATTCTCACATATGAACCTGCGACCATGGCTTCTTAAACGCAGTTTAGACTGCGATCTGACCCAGTTATAGGGCCATCCCATAAACGTTTTCCAGGAATTAGAATGGTGTGTGTGTGTGTGTGAGCACCTATTGGAACGGCTGGATTATGTTCTTCTTCAGAAAGGATCGTATTTTAAAGAGGGAACCAAATATTGGTGAAAATTGATGAAAATTGGCAAAACTGGCAAAACATTTGATAAAATAAGGGTCGTACGTAAAACTGGTGCAACATGGCTCATCAATGCCACCTACAGGGCAATCCTGCTAGGACAAAGCCCAAACTAGTGAGCTATAACGCCGCCATACATTGATCGATCTGCTCAAAACTTCATACGTGACACAAGAGACTGGCCCTGAACATGTATACAGACATGAGCATGACCCAACAGGAAGTCAGCCATTGTGAATTTAACAGGAAGTGGCCTGTAACTTCGCCGTACATTGACCGATCTGCTCAAAACTTCACACGTGATTCAAGAGACCGGCGGGAAAACATCAGCACATGAAATCTAAGACAAGGACATAGCGCCACCTGCTGACAGCATGCTGCTGCTTGCAGCTTTAATTTTAACTGTAATTACTGCAAAATTCATCAGATTGTCCTAAAACTTAGTCAGATTACAATTTGTCCTGTTTCTGTGCACGACAAGGCTCCTCAAGACTCAGAGAGTCAGTGAAAGAAAAAGATGATGATGAAAAAAGAATAATCAGAGTGGATACAATCGGGCCGTCACAGTAATGCAGTAGGCCAGCGTGTAGAATAGCACTCAACTTTGACTCGGTGGCGTTTCAAACTACAAACTCCTCTAAAAAACAAAAGCAACAGTTTAATCACCAGCTACTGCCTGTTTTTGTTTCCACAGTACCTCTTTTTCCTGGATCCTGTGATGGCTCTGCGTGGGGATTGGCTCCTCCTCTTCTCTCTCATCCAAACTCGTGAAAGTAAACCAAGAGTAATTTTCCTTTGGACAAAAATAAGTTACGAAAGAAGAAGTCTTCTCCAGTGAGACAGAGGCAGGCTTGGATCCGTCCTGCTCAGCAGGTGGGTGAACTATAACAGAGAGAGGTCTGGATTTTTGACCACATGGGAAACTGTTCAATATTACATAAGGGGCTCCAATTTCTCTAATACATAAAACAGTCCTGGACTCAGGGCCTTGCATCATCTGAGCTGGACTTATTCAACAATGTATAATGCAACAAGGTTATAGGGTAATACAGAATTAAACGTGATACTCAGCTGTTTGTTTTTTTGTGTATTGATTTTGCACAAATAAAATTCTTCTTCCCTCTGAACAATAACTGAGCTCTGTGAAGACTGAGAACAAACACACTCAGTGTTTTATCAACGCTTTGTTATTCAACCTACAAACATGGAATAAAGGGCTAGTCCAGGTGTTTGTGTGAGATACTGACCAAGGTTAGAAAAGTTTGAGATTTTTTAGTTTTGACTTTTTGTTTTTAAAATGAGTTTGTTTTTGTAAATTTTTATCAGTTTTAGTTTGCAAGGTGCAAGATTCAAAAACCTTTCAAATTTGCCAGAAGAGAAAAAAAATAAATACAAGGATTATTTATGTATGTATGGTTAGTTTTGGTTAACTATAATAACCTTTGGTACTGACGTGCCCTGTGAAGCAGCTTAAAACATGACTGAGAATAAGACTAACCTAGAATATCTCTGCAGCTTTCTCTCACTGTGAGTTCTCCTGTGTTTTTGTGCTGGAACAGACTGTGGAACAACAGATTTCATCTGCTGAGTGTTTTGTTAAGTAGCTAAAATCTGTTTTTCCTGGCAGCCATGTTTTCCGTGAGATGATCGAATGATGACACTTTACTACGTTTGTTCATTTTATGTCATTTTCAGCTCTAATTAAAAGCAGTTCTGTTCAAAATGTAAAGACTGAAGGTGTCAAACACATGACCTGTACCATAATATGTATGAATAACCTTTTACTATAATATTATATTATTTAGTTTTTAATGACAAAATAGTTGCAGCTTTTACAGCTCAGACAGAAACACACACAAAAAACAAATGTATTCTTGAAATACAATGAGAATTTATTCAAACGGTGCAAAAATATTATTATTATTATTAATTATTATTATTATTAATAATAATAATAATAATAATAATACCAACAATATATAATAATAACCTAACATGAACTCTGATGTTCTTTCTGTCCAGATTGCACTGTCACACAGCCTCAGGAGTCAAAGACAAAACTATAGTTCAAAGTCAAAATGAAATAAAATAAAATATCAGGACGACTGAATTCAAGATCAAAATAATGCACAGATTGAGTCAAGTGTTATTGCCGTTTACATGCAACAGTTCCAGTCCCATGCAAATGGAAGGATTCCATGTTTAAGATCATCGACGAGGAGTTCAGTGTTCCCACAGAAACCACCTGACCCTGGTTCACAGGAGACCAGCTGGGTCCACGAGAACGTTACTGTCATGAGTTGAGCAGGGAGAGGATTAGGATTAGGATTATTTTGGAAACAAAATTAAAAAATATATATATATTTGATAAATAAGTCCGAATACTGACCCAGAATTCTTAAAAGAAAAAGAAAAAAACACCCATCAGAATTCTTACTCTTAATATCAGAATTTTCTCACAATTTTGTCAAAGAAATTTGAGAGAAAAGTCAGAATTCTGAGATTCTGTCTCTTCCGTGGCCCTGATCCTCTCCATGGATTTATGTTGATTTCAAAACAACAACAAAAATGGTACAAATCAAAAAAAGAGAGCAACAAATTGAACCCAAACTGCTTGACAATTAACAACGAGCCATGTGAGAAAGAACATCATACAACGCGGCAACTTATTATTTCACAAGGAAACTATTTAAAAAAAAATATCTCACTAGAAATATATATATACTATATATATATATATATATATATATTCTCAAATGGTATCTTGTTAGGTCAGCATTAAAGAAAATGAGTTTGCAGTGAGAGCCTGGAGAATCTGGAGGCTCATCATCATCATCATCATCGTCGTCATCGTCGTCGTCGTCAACACGTGCTCTCCTTTCCAACAATATTATACATTCTTCTCCTTTTTAAAAACACTGGAAAAAACTTTGGGCTTACAAAAATAACACGCGACACATTTTTGTTTTCATCTTTAAATACAAATAAAAAAAATATACAGGTGTGGCCTGGTCAAGTTGTATGTCCAAAAATAAGAAGAAGAAGAAGAAATGGTTTCATGAGCTGATTCAGGGGAAAACAGTGTATGCACACACACACACACACACACACACACACACACACAAACAGCAAGGACATCAGGACAGGAAGTGCATTAAAAACACATCAACACGCAAAAACACAGCAAATGTTTTCTCGGGGGGAAAAAAGTGTCACCGAAGTGATTTTATTGTTATTAGAGCTTTAGTGTTTCTTTAAATGCACAGCAAAAAAAAAACCTTCGTCCATCTGTAAGAAAATACTGTTACATCGTGTTTTCTTGCTGTTTTCCACCCGACACTTTGGTCATTTTTGGTTGTTTTTTAGGGCAAAAACTTCAACTAGAGAAGAAAAAAAAAACAAATCTAAACAAGGATGCCCTCTACTGGGCAAGGCAGTGAATTGCATACTACATTGTGCTTTTCTAATATAAAGAAGAAAAATCGAGTCGGGCAACAACTTTCATACAAACACAAAACAATTTCCTCACAAATTAAAGAATTTAAAGGTGCAGTGTGTAAAATTTACAAGAAATCTTTTTTCTTTTGGCAGAAACAGAAGATTAAAGAATTGGACTTTTTCATTATATTTATATCAGGAGTCGTCGCTGTCGTTACAGTAGCATGTTTGGATGCTAACTGAATAGGAAGGGAAAGGTGAGGCATATTCAGCAGCAAAAGTTTACACACTGTACCTTTAAGTAGTCATTTCCACATTTAAAAAATCTAACACGTTAAACACTGAAGTGAAATGATTTTTGACAGATTTGGGCTCACTGCAGTAACAACTGCAGGCAAACGACGTGAAGTTTGACGCCGCGCACGAGGACAGACGTTTTTAAAAAGGCAACGAGGAGATTGAGATAGACGGCGACGCTGCTTCTTCTACAGTCACTGAAGTCTGCAGAGATGACCGACAGTCGGCTCACTTCCAACTTCAAACAGCATGTTGTATCCACGGACGTCCGCAAAGTGCTTGGATTTGTGCAAAAAGGAGTGAGGAGTTTTTTTAACGTTTTAAGCAGGACAATAAAAATAAAAGCTTCAGTCTGTGACTTGTTTTTGAAAAACCTTTTTTTTCAAAGTTACTCGTTGAAATTCTCTTCATGTCTGAGCGACATTGGTATAGTTGAGAAAAGGACGTCAAATTGTGATTCTAAATCAATTCAAAACTTTCCAAAATAAAGTTTGGCTTCACCGATTAGCATTTAGCTTTGTTTTACTAGGATATGGAAAACTTGTGCTTCCTAAGCTCAGAAATATCTTCCTTCTTCTTTGTGACGTGCTCACCGGCGACGCTTGGTCCGAGGTTTGAAACTGCAACGCTAATTCTGCACTTTTGAGAGCCACTCGTAGGGGGCGGGACCTCATTCTCAGAATGTAAACAGTGTTGCTAACAGTTACGCTAACAGGACCAAGTGTCACCTGTGAGCACGTGACAAAGAAAAGAAGGAAACTGAGGTTGAGAAAAGACTTCCCTTATTCTACTGATATCAAAGCTACATGCACATCAGTGAACTATTCCTTTCTTGGACTTGTTTATTTACTTTTCCAGTTTTTAAACCCACTTAATCTTAATCTTAATCTGATTTCCTGACAACAAAAGCTTGTGTCAGCGCACAGCAGCAGGGTCGACCCTCGCATGAATCAGAACAGTGACCATTTCCTGTCTGATGCCTTGTCCACGTGTAGCTGAGTATCATTGACTTTTCATTCATTCATTCACAGGTGAACAGATTTTCGCAGATGTTTTTCCAGATGTTTCTGCACACGTGCGCTCCTCCACACACACAATGTGTGTTCTTAACTCATCTGTGTCACATGCTCGTGTAAAAAATGAACCCGTGTGAATGAAGCTTTTCTTGATTTTTAGAACGACCCGACGACGTGTGGACTCGGCCTGAACCACATGTAAGAAAACCTCATGTCACACACACGACTGCTCGGGCTACAGACGCTGGCTGTTTGTCCAGATAACGTTGATTTATCGCCGACTTCATCAGGACGCGGAGAACATTTCAACAAGTAAGAAAATCAAAGTGTTTCAGAGACAGAAGACTGAAGCTTCACGAGAGAAACACTTCAGGACAACTTCAAAAACCTGCTGCGCTGGACCAGAGACCACGCTGACCGTCTGTGTGACAACAGAATCGCTTTTTCTTCATCGCTTCGTAACATTCTGTCAGTGCAGTGTCAATGTTAGTGTCGTCCATGAGAGGGCGATACGTCACATCACATCCTGCCAACGACAGACACAACGAAATCCCAACATGCACTGAGCTCTGTCGTGCACAATGTGACCCGTTCAGACCCGGTCAGACCCGGTCAGACCCGTTCAGACCTGGTTCTAACGTCGTTTGTTTCTGACCAGTCCACGACTGTTGTAACACATCAGAGTTTATACTTCATGGACTTTTATTTTGTCATGAAATGTAATGACACGTTATGATTTGTGAATCAGAAACACAGAGAAGCCTGTGAGACCTTTCACTGAGCTTTTATTCCTTTGTTCATTTTAGTTTTGTTCATAATTTTGCCTCAGATATGTCAGATGATGATGATGATGATGATGATGATGATGAGATGTAAAAGTTACATCCGCTTTCTTTCTTTGAAGTTTCTTTTAATTCAGTAAAATCATCACTACACCCTGATTCCATCCAGGGTTTGTTTTTTTTCCCATGATGCAATGCTGGTCTGATGTGCATCAAAGTTCGCTTTGAAATGACAATCACGTGGTCACATGACTCCCAGAGAAGGAGACTGGATCGTCCAGGACGTTAAAACCAGGTCTGAACAGAGTGTGTCGACGTCGTGTGTGGTGACGCGCGGCTGCTTCAATCATTTAACAGGAAGACCCTTTCAAAATAAAATAAAAAAAACATTCCTTAAAACAAATGAAATCTCTGGATCAGACTCTGGGGGACAGTGTCTTTACTTTGTCCTCCGCTGTCTTTGTTCACATGATCCACCGCGTGTGTGCGTGAACGCCGCTGCAGAGACGTTTACATGTTTACGTGCAGACGAACGCTAACTCATTAGCATTATGCTAATGGCGACCGAGTCCACCGTGGACGTGTGAGTAGTGTAAAATGTGATGACACGATGACATCACACTCAAAGCATGTGACGTCACATTGCTCCCATTAAAGGGACAGTTGAGGTTTTTTATTCTGTGTCTGATAATAACGTCTCAGTAACTCATAGAACATTTAAAAAAAAGACTGAACTGTCCCTTTAATTCACCAAACGAGAGGAGACACTGACTGGAGCCTTTTCATGGTGCGAGCATGCACTGTACGTACGTGAGCTGAGGAGTATTAAATATGGCGCCTGCTGTATACATTCTCTCCACTAGATGGAGACAATGGCAAGGCTTTAAATAAAGGAGGAGAGCCTGCAGCTGACACACACACACACACACACACACACACATACAGGACACCTGCATAAGAGCCACAGCAAAATGTAACAGAAGTGCAGTTAGTGTTTTCTACGGTCTACGACGTGAGCCCAGCAGCCAGAATCAAGCCTTCTTATTCTCACCCTGTCACTTCAGGAAGTGACTCGGCTGAAAAGAGGAGGCAGCAGAGGAGGCTGATCCACCCCGCCCGTCGTTTATTCATTTATACTTTTACTGAAAAGGCCACTCAACGATTTGGAGTCCACTCAGAACCTGTGGATGGTCGGTTCCGTCTCCCTCTTCTTCAGCTCTTCGCGGTAGCAGTAGGAGCAGTAGTTGCCCGTCTCCGGGTGTCCGTAGTAGTTGCAGCTGGGTGTCCGACAGCGGCTGGACTGCAGGCCGACCAGACCGCCGGCACTGCCCAGTGAGTAGTGTCTGACGGGCGGCTGCCCGCTCCGAGAGTCCAGGCCGGAGCGCAGATCCCGGAAGCCGTTGGTGTAGCTCCCGGTGGCGGCCGCGGGGTCAGACCCGGGATAGTCTGGCGGGTCGAACTCCGGGGGATACGAGGGCGTGAGGCGAGAGGGACTCAGGGAGGAGGGGCCTTGTGAGACATTTGGGATATGGTACTGCGGGTGTGAGAGTCCCTGCGTTGTGGGGCAGTGTCGGGGAAGAGTGGCGTAGGAGGGGAGGCCGGTGTAGGAGGTAACAGGAGAGCCACCGGCGAGCTGGCGCCGGTTATCCATGTAGCCGTGCATGTGAAGATGCTGGGTGAGAGGTACAGCAGCAGCAGGAGGAGGAAGAGGAGGAGGAGGAGTTGGGTCTATGAAGGAGGGCCGGGGGATGGGTATGACCCCAGAGTACATAGAGGGGCTCAAAGGCGAGGGTTTGAGTTGGTTAAAGGAAGGAGACGAGTTCTCTAACAGCTCCTCTTTGTCCTCATAAGACCGGTAACTCGACTCCGTACCGCAAACCACCTCCTTCTTAGGAGGTTGGATGCCGTTGGTGACGCTCTTCCTTTCCGCCTCACGCCGCTGTTGCTCCTGCTCAGCCCGAAAGCGTTCCTCAGCGTCCGCCAGGTAGCGCTGGATCATCTCCTCCTGGAAGGGCTGCCGGTTGCTGGTGGTGAGGAGGCTGGCGAAGATGAACTTCCTCTCCCCCTGCATGGCAGCTCGGAGGATGCCCAGGCTAACCTTGACGTCTGCACTGTACTTATAGGTCTCAGTCTCCATGCTGCTCCCACCACTGCTGCTCATACTGCTCCCCGTTCCATTCAGACGCTCGCTGCCGGACGAGGGGGAGCCTTTCCCAGAATCCTCTGAGGCGTGGGCTGAAGGCGAGCACTCCTTGCTGCCCTTCCTCCCCCGAAACGAGCCCTTTTTCTTCTCGCCACCTTCCTGCTTGGCGCCTCCAGCTCCAGCGTTCTTTCCCGTCATGAGACCACCCACGTTCTTCTTCAGCTTGCTGCCCAGGCTCTTCCCAAAGCTCCCGAGCTTGTTGGCCACAGAGTCTGCCCTCTTCTTTTCTTTGTCCTTGTCTTTCTCCTTCTTGGTTTTGTCCTTCCCTGGTGTTCCTGTCCCCGCTGAACCGGTGCTGGAGGAACTCGAGGAGGAAGAAGAGCTGTTCTTGGCCAAGGACCCGCCTCCGTAGACTGTTGAAGATCCTGTGGTGGTGTCGCCGTTGCCATTGGAGCTGCTGCTGACTGACTCCTTGTCTGACTCTCCTGAGTCAGGAGGCGTTCGGGTGTCCTCTCCTGCTGATGCTGTGGGAGACTCTGGCTGGGCCAGCGGTGCCTGCTGCAACCAAAGTTAGAAAAACACTGTCAAGTTCCAAGAAAATGAATCCCATAACGTTCATGAGGATTTAAACTCCAGTGCAGGTGATTCATTCTTCTCATACTTGGGTTTTTGCAGATGCAGGAAAACACAAGTGACTTTTTTTACATCCACAAACTTGTTAAAGGAGCTGTAAAATAAAAACTGCAGTATGAGGAAATGACCTATATAGTGATGCAGTTCCCCAATCTCAAGCAGGGTGCAGATACACACTGAACCGTCTTTGAACAAGAATGACCCAGAATGGAAATGTGCACATCCATCCATTATCTACCAGAGAGGGGGGGGGTCTCTCAGCTGACATAGGCCGATGGGCGGGGTTCATCACGGTCAATTTAGAGTGTCCAATTTACCTAATCCCCAAACTACCTGTGTTTAGACTGTGGGAGGAACCCGGAGAACCCGGAGAACCCAGAGAACCCGGAGAACACCCCCACACACACGAGGAGAACATGCAAACTCTATGCAGAAAGACCCTTGTTCAAACCGGGGCTCGATTTCTTGTTGCAAAGGCAAGAGTGCTAACCACTACACCAACCGTGTGGCCCAAAATGTACACAAATCTGTAATAATTCTGAATAAAACTGATGCTAATCACAAGCAGCTCAACACTTGGACCTCTTTCAGACGCTTAACATCCATCTTGAGTGATTTGATCAAATGTGTGTCCTGAAAAAATCTTTTAAATCCAGTTTGGGACACATTCTGTTATAAATTTGAACCCAAATCTATATTCAGAAATCATATAAGATCGTCTCCTGGCTTGGGCCGGGCAACATACTGATATTATATCTATCTATAAAGTGCATTTACAGCGTATTGATGTCAAAAATCTCAAAGTCCAGAGAAACAGCCTGTGTGCAGCTTTATGTCCACATATGTGTCGTGGGACACAGCCTAAAGATGTCCAGATGTTATTAATAAGTCTTAATTCAATCATTTAATATCAGTGTTAGTTAATATTTGGGATGATTTCCCATCAGGCCACATGTCTCCTTACAAACATGGACTTGGTTGTTTACCTCACACGGCAGCGGCAGCCAGGTGAGCGTCATGTAGCTGTGTAGCATCTGGAGTTTGGCCTCCAAAGACAGAGCAACACTGCAGGGACAAGAGAGACAGACACACAATTAATAACTTCAGTGAAGAAAGAACAGACGGACGGACGGCTCATGTTGACCAATGGGATTCTATTCTTGCTCATTATGACAACACTGAACAATCGGCGTAACCTGGATTCTAGAACACGATACTGAGCTTAAATCAGAGAAAATGTAATATAATTATATAATATATCATTAGAATGATAAAAAAAAAAAAACAGTATTATAAAAAGTCTAACAGTTGTGAACTGGATGGACCCTGATCTGCACAGTCATGCTTTCAGACAAAAGTCTTATGTAACATTTGGCCAAAACAAGTGGAGGGAAGAAAAAAGAAACACACACACACACACACACACGCACACACACACACACACACACACATAGTGTTAAAAACATAACGCCCACCAGGAGAGTCAGATGTCTGTGTGAGACAAGGAAAAATTGACAGAGAAATAAATGACAGACGAGAGACGTGTGGTCATTGAGGACAGAGAGGACAGAGAGGACAATGATGGCCGTCCATCGTGACTGTTATCTGTTACTATTCTGGATCAATAACTAATTACTAAATCAATGTTTTCACACTCTCTGAATTTCCAGCTTCTCAGTTATAATATTGAATATTTTCTAACATCCTCGTTTCCAGGTTTGGAAAACACTGATCCACACGGATGTCATGGACCAAATGATTCATTTAGTTGTTATTACACATAACATTGGTCATGTCTGTATTTAAGGCTACAGCCATGCTACAGCCATGCTACAGCCATGCTACAGCCATGCTACAGCCACGCTACAGCCATGCTACAGCCATGCTACTCTAGTGTTAAAAAAGGGCATAAACTCTGCTCCAAACAGCCCTGGCATCCACAAGACTCCAGCATTTTTGCGCCCTGACGACGGAGAAGTGTGAAAGTACAGGACTGTGTGTTTCAGTGGAGACTGGCAGAAACCTATGGTGACGCACTTTCACTCATTCACTCCCTGACTGGTTCTTATCAAGCACAACTCCACTATCAGCTGTGATTAAACAGCTGCATTCAATCTTACTTACAGTCTGAGAACAGAATCTTTCAGAATCTCTCCATAAAATTGTGATTAAAAATCTATTTTCCATTCCAAACCATTTCACTGAGAGCTCAGAGCTGCTGATTTGAGAGTCTACCCGACGACAGTTCTGTGACATCAGACAGCAACGTAAACACAAGCAAGCCGTTGTTTTCTACTACGCTGAAACTGTGCGGGTCTTTTGAAAAGACACAGGCTATGACAATCAAAACTAAAGCAATGTTATTTTTTTGTTTTGATTAGAATTGTTTAGAATCTTTGATTAACAGGGACGTGGATGATGCAGCAGCATCTGTCTGCATGAATCGTTTAGTTTTCTTGTCCCTCAGCAGCTTTTTACCTTCAGCACTCGTGTAATATTATCTCCATCCACCATTTCATCTAAATAAAATGTCCATGGTGTGAATGAGGTAGAGCCCCGCCCACCCCCTGTTTTGGCATGAGTTTCTGCTGCTCCATTCATAGCAGGTATTTAGAGTTAATCTCATTGTCAGTGGCAGAGAGTGTCACTAATCTGCAGTCAGGGATCAAACCCTCGACACCAACACTGTCAGTCTGCATCACCTGTGACTGTCTTTATTTTTAACTGGACAGAAAGAAGACGATACCTCGCCAGCATCACGTTGTCTGAGTCATCCTTGCCCCACTCCCAGTCTTTCCCTGGATCCACGGCAAAGTGCAGAGGCAGCATTTTGTGCTCCGAGTCAGTGAGTGGGATCACAACTGCTGGTGGAAACGGGAGGAAAAAAAAAACAACTCCTTCACTTTCTATTTAAAAACACAAACAAATGCAGCCTTCTTATTCAGAGCATCTGAAGTTATCTTGTTAGTTGTGCACAAACATCAGTAAACAGTAGTTCATCATTTCATTCTCATGTTTCAGACTTTAAACTCATTCTGCTAACTTGGTGTCACTGGGCGTACTCAAAAATGGCCATTAGTCACCATTCTCAAATAAACCACTAAGGTCACTATTTAAAAAAGAAAGCTCAGGCACTAAGTGTTCAGGGAGGAAGTGGCTCTTAATGTAGTGCTTACTGCGGCTCGAAACCGTGTTAATTATTCAACGGTTTTTACTTATCAGCTGTTCTGAGGAAGAAGAAGTCACGTAAAAATGTTACACACGTTATTGATTGTTGGCTTTAAAATGTCAGCTACATATTAGAAGGGCCGTAAACAGTGATAACAAAGAGAAATGAATAACATAGAGCACTACCTTGCTCTTTGGGGCCGTCCTTCTGCTCCATAGAGACCAGAGCAGAGAAGTGAGCCTGGTCATAAGCCAGGACGAGCGGAGAGCGATGGCACTTGGCAGCTGGCACCTCCAGCGGCAGGTAAATGCCTCCGAATGGGATGGGAGCAAAGGCTGAGGAAGAACAACAAGGGCATTAAAGACTTTCCTCCAGCACCCGCTGACCAAATAGCCCAGTTAGCATTGGATGCTAGTCATTACATTACTTTAAACTACATGCAGTCTCTGCTTTTACTTAAAACGATCACATTGATGCCAGTAGACAATATTCCTGTTTGCTAAAACAATGCAAATTCAGCTGTCGTTTTTTAAATATCGCCCAGGCCAAATTTCATTCATTCATTCATTCATTCATTCATTCATTGTCGACCGCTTTATCCTCCAAATAAGGGTCCAGGTGACGTCGGGCGACAGGTCGTCTGAAATGAACCACCATTCACTCACATTCACATCTACTGAGTATCCAGTTGTTGTTGTTGCGTGTTCTTGGACTGTGGGAGGAAACTGGACCCGGGGAAAACCTGCTAACTCCACACACAAGTGAACAAACCCAGTCCTCTGCTGTGTGACCATCAAAGATACAGTAAAGGGAAATAAAGTGGTATTGAGATTCACCCTCTCCTCCAGAGTCCCTCAGCATGGTGTCAGCCACCACCACTACAGGCCTTCTGAGAACATGAGCCAGGACAAAGACGTGAAACTCCTCCAGACTCTCATAAACTGGTTCATCTGAGGACTCCACCCTGAGGACGAGAGCAACAGAGCTTCAGGTTATAACACACCACACAGTTTAGACACGTTTCTGATGTTTTTCTTTTAAAACACAGGCGTTAAACTTGTTGTTTCTTATATATAAAGAGTTTGGATTCACAGTCAGGTTGTTCATGAATGAAAACATGAGTGTGTGTGTGTGTGTGTGTGTGTGTGTGTGTGAGAACAGTGACTGCATTGTCTGTGGCAGACCTTACCCGTTGGTGCCGTTGGTGCTGTAGTGTATTCTCGGCTCACTGGACGCTAATTTCAACAGTTCATTCCACTCTTTCTGCCACTCCTCCTCTGTGTACACCAGACCAGACTGAGGTGAAAGGGAAACACACACACACACACACACACAGTTTAGAGAGAGAGTGTCAAATGTCACAGAGGCATGCAGTGGTATAACACAGTGGTCTTATCACAAGGCTACATGCTAACAACTGAGGAAACAGCTTTAACTGGAGGTTTTAAGGTATAGATCAGGGTTTGTGTGGTTGTGCAGCACACGGTGCACACACACGGTGCACACACACGGTGCACACACACGGTGCACACACGGTGCACACACACGGTGCACACACGGTGCACACACGGTGCACACACGCGGTGCACACACGGTGCACACACGGTGCACACACACGGTGCACACACGGTGCACACACGGTGCACACACAGTGCACACACGGTGCACACACACGGTGCACACACACGGTGCACACACGGAGCTGACTGTGTTGCACCGGGACACATACACTCACTCTCAAACAACAACATGGCAGTGGGGACACAAGGATTATTTTTGAATTATTTCAAATTGATGCTTAAAACAGCTGGAAAGTGACGTCTGTGTCACTTCCTACGAGGCGAAACCCTTACACCACAGCCCAGAGAGAAAATCTGTGATTTTCCTTTACAGCACACAAGAGCTGTTCATCCACTACTGCCTACACCAGTGACTTACAATTATTAACCACAGAGGCACACACTTACTACAGAAGGCAGCAGGAGACGAGCAGCTTCTGTGTCCCAGTGAGTTCAAAATGATGATTTTGTCTGGACTTTGGTGCGAGGAGGGTGAGCGCTTTACAAACATCAGTTTCTAGTTGGAAAAACTGGTCTCGCCGTGAATGAAAAAGGTGTCGATTTCCTTGGATGACGCTTTTGATTAGAGGCTAAACGATGTTATGACTTGTATCCCAGCTGGCAGCCATGTGTTCACAGAGCGTGCACATGCAGTACGTGGTTATGGTCCAGCATTTGATTTCAGCTGATCAGTCTCCACTACAACAGCTTGCATTAAACATCTTAATCTGCCTGTAGTTCACTTAATCTGTGGTGGCCTAATGTTTGGTTTGTCCCTCCCAACACAGTTTCATAATGATCCAGTCATTTCCAATACTTATTAACCTGATCTCTTTTCACTGGGATGCAGAGTGAGTCAGAACCTCATGCAAACACACTTTAAAAAAGACTTGAACTAGCACTTTAACTGGAACTCAATGTTCCAGTGTGGTTTGTGTTGTTTTCTTCTCTTTTTTTTAAAGGAAGTATCTAAAGACTTTCCTTTGATCATTTTCCCCGTATACTTTTGTCAACAAGGTCAAAAGTTCACGACATTCCTTGGACACGCGGTGCCGTCATACAGTCATCACAGTCTACAGAACAGACCTCTTTGTTCTGCTGGGTCTGCTGCCACCTCCACCTGCGCTTCAGTGCCTCTCTCTCCATCCCATGATCCATCAGAGCATACAGGGACTTCCGCAGCATCAGGTCCCGGTCATGAAAGCCCCACATGCCTGCAATACAAAACCAAAATGAACTCATTTGCAAAAGTCTTGCATAGAACGTACAATGTTTCTAGAAATACCAAAAAAAGCTGAATTTATTGTTATTATTTGTTGTAAATATTCTCCTGACAAAGGTTAAGTGGTTGAATATTGCGCTCACATGCAGGAGATGCACTACAAACACTGGATCACAGCCAGCACATTAGCTGAAGCGTTATTAATATTCTGGACAAGGACTCCTTTGTGAGCCACAAAGGCTAAGTGAATGTGCATTATGACGTTGTAACAATTACTGCTTTAGCGCACAATAAAGCTGTGCTCATAAATACCCACAGAGCGTGAACCTGCACAGTGTCGGGGTGATGTTTGAAGGTCTTAAAGGTTGATACTCACCAAGTGAGGCTGCGTGTAACAGGCAGTTTCCATCCCCGCTTGTTGCCAGAGGCAGCAGATTCTGACAGTTGGAGACTACTTTTGTCCACCAGTTCAGGCGACCTGCAGACGAGGAGCAAAAACACCACTCATCAGTCTGGATTAGGAATAAAGCGTGGGATTAGATTAGAAGAAAGACTTCAGATACTGTCTCACACAGTTTATATCAACACAGCATTTTAAATCTTGGTCTGTCTTTGCAAAAAGCCAAATGACTGGTCAAGGTGGTCCACTTTAAAGTGATCGGATTAATATGATTACTCCTGTCCACTCACTGTCCACTATCCGTCACATTTTCCTCCTCTTCCGTGTCTGTTTATTGTTCTTTTGTGGAACGGAAACGCAGCTTTAACTTATATGTCACCAAACCAGGAAGTCATGATCAGATCGACTGTTGAGATGAACACAGATCAGAAACGACATTTCTGATGACTCGTATCCACGTAAACAAGATATCGTAGTGTGTGTGTGTGTGTCATGATTTTCTGAACGACTCTCATGGTCCATGTCGTGTGACGGGTGTTCACGCGGGTGTTCACGCGGGTGAATCACGCGCTGGTGTCCGGGTTCCCTCACCCGCATGCTCCAAGGCCACCATCATCGACTGCTCGATGAGATCTCTCTCAATGAAGCCGCGGAAGTCATCTTGGTACATAGTGAGGTCTGGTAGTTGGAAAGTGCACAGAGGCGTGTCCAGAAGAGGCTCACTGCTGCTCCCACCAGTGCTGGAGACATGAGAGCGGGCCAGGGACACGATGGTTGAACTGGCGTGGGAAATGCCCCTGGACAGACGCTTCTCTGTGGCTGTGAGAGGACGAGAGGAGACTGTGAGACACGAGCTCATTCAGAGGCCTTCATAAAGGGCAGTGGCTGTTATTACCTGTTATTTCACATGAATATAACAATAATTAACCACCTTATCAGCACACACGGCAACACTCAACTATCTTACCTTGCACGACCTCATCCTGTCGGTGTAGTATTGGCCGCCCCATACGCGCCATCTCCTTCTCTGGAGGCAGATACGATCTGTCCTCTGCGAAAGAATACGCCAGGTTCCCAGCATGCACCTGTCGAAGCTGCTCAAAGTCACTGAGCGCGGCGGTGAAATCCCAGTTCTTGCCTACGGAGCAAGAGAAGGTGGCAGCGACGTGTTTGAGCAGGAACAGTTTCAGTGTGACCACATAACCAAAATGACACACGCTTAATGAGATTAAATATTCACCACAGGTTGACACAACCACAGGACGCCTTATCTTATGCAAAGGTCAGTGGAACATTCCTTTGGCTCGCTGGATTGTTGTACACTGCACTGCATTTTTAACCCACATTCTAAACTGGAACTTGTGTTGCTGACTCTCGCTATAGAATATAGAATAATATAGAATAAAATACCCTAACAGCGGTCAGTTAAAACGCATAGTTCTAGCTTTTTTGAAGTGCAGTTGCATATAAAGCTGCAAATGTTTTCATAATCGATTAACCTGTCGATTATTTTCTCAATGATCATCAGATCAGAAAATGTCTTGTTTTATCCACAAACCAAAGTTTTTCAGTTTGAATGATTTCTTTAGAGCAAATATTCACATTTAAGAAGCTGAAAATCTGAACATTTGTATTAATATCTAAAAAGAAAACTTGCCACAGCCTTAGTTGTATGTGGTATTAAACACATGATATTCATTTTGAGTCATTTTTAAGACTTGTGATCATGCATATGTTCAACCAGACTCAAACTGGCCGAGGAGCTCTGTACATGTTTGTCAGTTCAGAGCCCAAATTCAGACCAGTGCATTTTAAGATTGATGAGGAGACAGATTTTCTGCTCTCTCGGGTTAAAAGGTGAAGATAAACGATGGGAGAACGACACAAAATGTTGCTCAAAATGCTACCAAGTAGCCACAAGCTAAAGCTGTTTCTGGTCTGTGACGTACAAAGTTGGTGCGAGAGCTCGACATCCTTGAAAAAACATTGTTTTATACTGAAACTGTGACTGCATTTCTTTCACACAACAAACAGCAAACAGCAAAGAGACTGAATAGTTTGCTTATGAGCTGAATTAAGTTTTGTTTGAGGGTTTGAGAGTTCGGCCCCTAACGCTGTGTTTTTCACCGGCGTAGTTGTTTTTTAAATCGGTACAGTCGTAATAATAGCTTTACTTCACAAAATGTGGCCCTCAAAATGCGGGAAATAGTGTTTCAGAGGGTTATAAATTTCCAAATGTGATATTGTGGTGTTTGAAATGCTTTCTTTCGATTCAGCCAGTTAACACGCTGGGCCAGCAGCTCCTGTGACCCTGTGATCCAAAAACCAAGGGTTTTGGTGCAAGAGATTGAACCGTTTCCAAACTTCAGCTTCTGGTTGGAAAAGGCAGTTTTACTAAAACCATATTATTAAGATATCATAGACTTAAATAGATGTAGATTTTATTAGGTGAGTCCCTGAGTTGTCAAACTTGACATATCTCCCTATTATTAATATTCTTTTATATGTAAAAGCTGATTTAAGTCGTTTGGAGTGGACTTAAGCAATTAAGCGTTTAATTAAGAAAATAAAGGTAAATAAAATATTTTATGACAGCACTGGTCTCATGACGGGCAGTGAAACACTCCCACTCACCCTCTAGCAGATCTCTGGCCAATCCTGGTTCAGCTCCAGTGGAACGGACAAAGTCGGATAGGACTGCGTCCATATCCACGGTCATGTGATCATGAATTCAAAAGTGGGCGGGTTGCTTCCAGGTAGAAAAAATTAAGAAAAAAGAAAAAAAAAAAGAGTACTTGCTCTCCTCAAAAGAACAGCAAGGGAGGGGTGAGGGGGAGGAGCACTCTACATCGAACTACTCCACAGGCCACACCTGAAAAGAGAGGACACATAAAGAAGTTAAGGATCAGTAAAAAGCTTAGAGAGGATGAGGGGAATGTTAGAGCTGCAGTGTTTACAACAGTCAATGATATAATGACTTCACACACAAGCCTGTTGTGGCCCAGTTGTTTTTGAACGGGACACCTTTGCAGTCACTTGACCCGCCCATGACAACAGCTGTGGCAAACAAAGGGCTTTCACAGCAGTGTTTGCTCAAATGTTCTCTGAAACCTCATAAATGTCATGTGACCATGACATCATTCTTACGCCCAACTCATTTAATTCTTTGTCTCAAAATGAGTTCAAAATTGAAACTTGAAAGAAGGGATGAAACACTTCCATGATTAATAATTCATAGATAATAGATAGATATAGATATCATTTATTATAGATAGATAATAAATGTGTCTATATTAAGAAGTGATATGTTGATTTTGTGTTGAGTGATAATAAAAACAAGACTATAGCATGTTCAATGTGAAAATGTGTACTTCTTTGCTCCTCTCCCACAGTTAACTGAATATGATTTTTGAAGTTTAGGGAAATGCTACTTGGCATTTACATTTTTTTGGCATTTCATGTACAGAATGAATCGATGAATTGAGAAAATGAACAGATGAATACATTTTGAAATGAATTGTTAGTTACAGCTTACTCCCTTATTTGGAATTAGGGAGGGTTTCGTTCCCACCTATCCACAGGGAAACAGAGACAAATGTATACAATGCTTCTCTTTATCGTTTTGGAAAGGTTTCTCGTAAACACGGCATCGTTTCAGGAAATGCCTCCATCCATATGAAACCCCTAAAATGACTGAAAATGCTGAAGTACACAGTGCATTCAATGTCTACATGAAAACGTAGGGGTGGCATTTTGAGAAAAAACGCTGTTTCAGGGTTCCGAAAACACCATTTCCATGTGGATCAAACACCAATATGATAAAAAAACAAAACCTATGGAGACTCAGTGACACAGATTTGTGTGTCGACAGGCCCAGAGAAACATTATACACTAGTATGTCTATAAAGAGGCCCCTCTCAAATCAATTGGGCAATTTTGCTTGTCAATATTCAATAGCAAATTCCAAGGGCATGCATCCGTTGAGTGTACCTAAAAACAATATCAATCCATAAACATTATCAAGGCTGAGAGGGAAAAAAAGCACAGTCGGCATCAGCAGACCTCTGACACAATCAATGCCAGTCAAAGGGAATAAATCAAAGTGGTCCTGGTTTCAAAGAAATACACAAGAGGCCGACCTAAAGCTAAAAGCCTCTCTTTTGTCAGTAAAGATATTCTGGGGGCACAACACATCTGGACAGTTACAGTTGCCTTGTTCTGGAACACCTGAACGGTAAAAAGCCTGCAGTCAAGCTCATTTTTAAGGTCACCGACGCCCGGTTTTCAAAATAAAACACGTTTGAAAGCACACCTCGCAGCTATGTTTCAGAGACCTATTAATCAGACATAAGCATCTGTACAAAGTACTGTATACATTGGTATCTGATAGTGTTCTGTAAACTAGCTGTACTGTACAATGTTTGAAAAAAATTCAAATTAAAAGTCAGATTCGCTCTTTTAATACAGAATTATTATCAACTTTGAGATGTAATAAATGCATACTTTTCTACGCCCAGAGCTAACTGCTGCCATCATAAAAAGTGCGTTGTTACAGGAGGAGAACATCTTAATAAAGGTCTTTTAATAAAGTTAGAGTTACCACTGGTCGTAGAGCTGCACGAAAACGAGCGCTCACACATTATTGAATATGCTGGTGTTTTTGTTTCTGCTTGTGTTTTGGGACTTGTGTGTGTTTACTGTCCTGCATGTTTTGGGACTTGTGTGTGTTTTCTGTCCTGCGTGTTTTGGGGTTTGTGTGTGTTTTCTGTCCTGCGTGTTTTGGGGTTTGTGTGTGTTTTCTGTCCTGCGTGTTTTGGGACTTGTGTGTGTTTTTTGTCCTGCGTGTTTTGGGGTTTGTGTGTGTTTTCTGTCCTGCGTGTTTCAGGGTTTGTGTGTGTTTTCTGTCCAGCGTGTTTTGTGGTTTGTGTGTGTTTTCTGTTCTGCGTGTTTCGGGGTTTGTGTGTGTTTTCTGTCCTGCGTGTTTCAGGGTTTGTGTGTGTTTTCTGTCCTGCGTGTTTTGGGACTTGTGTGTGTTTTCTGTTCTGCGTGTTTCGGGGTTTGTGTGTGTCTTCTGTTCTGCGTGTTTCGGGGTTTGTGTGTGTTTTCTGTCCTGCGTGTTTCAGGGTTTGTGTGTGTTTTCTGTCCCACGTGTTTTGAGGTTTGTGTGTGTTTTCTGTCCTGCGTGTTTTGGGACTTGTGTGTGTTTTCTGTCCTGCGTGTTTCGGGGTTTGTGTGTTTTCGTTTCTGCGTGTGTTTTTGAATCTGCAGCGTTTGTGAATATGCAGCTCATTTCTTAACCTGCATGTGTTTTGGGTCGTTGCAGTGCGTTTGCCCATATGAATAAAATTGAATTGAATGTATCGAGTTGTGAACAGTATTTACAACTTGATTTTACATGTGCATCCAACGTGTAACATGTAGTACACATGGATAATAATAACTATATTCTTTGTGAATGTCTCTGACTGTGTGCAACTGTGCAATGGTAACAATGATCCATACATATTATTTTTTTTAAACTACCTACAGTCATCTATTCCCATCGCTCCCGTGTCTCATTCACCACACAATGTTCCTGCCTCATCCATGACTCAGTGAACTCTATTCCACTGCCTGGTGAGTCACGAGTTTACTCTTCTTACACCTCGCCATCGTTCTCTCGCTTCAAGCTTTCCCTACCTCCCTCAGATGCTCAATCATTATTAAAAGGCACTCGAGCAGGGGGGAAGAACACACTTCAGCACCAAAAAGGCCTTTCTCAGCCAGCAGTGTGTTTCTAGCATTTTCTCTGGCCAACAATAGCGCTCCACTAAAAAAAACAAAACAAGACAAAACAGTGGCTGTGGAGTGAGTGTGTTGCTATAGGTACCAATGAAATGACATATGGAAATATGTTTTCTTCTCTGAGGGAAGATTTCACCGTTCAAAACCACAGCAATTAGCACAGGAAGGACTAGAGGCAACAACCCGTGGATTTGTTGATGGACAAAAATTGAATCAGCAAATATTCTGTTCACTGAATATTCACTTTGGTATTTTATTTTAAAACTAAAATGAAAAATTTAATCCAAAAAACAACACGTGACTAGGACTGGGCGATACATTGATGATGAGACAAGACATGGTCTTAGATTTTGGATATTGTCATATCATGATGAAGGTATCTGTGATGACCTTTAATCATCATAGTAAACATTATATATTAAATCTAAAGTATATATTGATTTAAATAAAAAAAAACAGCGAATCAACAAAAAAGCCCCTTAATAACGCAAACCTAATTATTTGCATTATATCAGAATTTGACCATATTTATAGGCAATTTCATTGTGTCCAACACACGCTTAACATTAAAAAGCCAAAGAAATGGATTGTATTGTATCGTCACTTTGAGAAGCACAGACATTTTAAAAGAAAACTTTTATGAACCCAGAGAAACAGCTTCTCATCCCCATATACCTCGTATATATAATGGGATATAGCCTAAAAATATAAGCCATATTGTCCTAGCCTTACAGAAATATTGATTTATTGATTGATTGATTGATTGATTAATTTATATGCCACCTTCTTGCCCCTTCTTGATTATGGAGATAGCATTTATATGAATGCCTCTGCTCAATCTCTCCTCTTGCTCATGGGGGCGCTAAGATTCATGACAGGCTGTAGGCCCCAGTCCGGTCAGATGCCTCAGCTTGGTCTCAAGCCCACGGTCCATTTGTATGCAGAGCTCTAGTGATTGTCTTCTTTGAGACTACAATTCCTGACTTGGTGAAGTCATTCACTCGTGTCTTGGCAGTTGTTCAGGGCTCTTCAGACACGTCTGTGAAATCTTTCGCTTCCAACCTCTGCCAGGCTCGTTCTGTATCACGTGACTCTCTTTGAATTTCTTGATAATGCTTCTCACTCCAGTTCTTGACACTTGGAAACGCTGAGATAACTTTGTGTGTTCTTCTCCTGCGTTGTGACCATGGACAATCCTCTTTCTGAAGTCGAAACTGATTTCTTTTGTTTTTGGCATGATGCTTTCTCAAGTGACAACTCAAACCCTGACTGAAGAGTTTATACTGCGTGGATTTGGGAGATAAGCCTGAGTTTTAACTTGATTTTAAGATTTTTGAGCATTACAAAGTTAAACACATCATTGCACAACAGTAGTTTGTGCTATGGCTCAATAAAAGGTTCAGTTCTTAAGGGGGCTAATTCATTTTGACCGTGGTAGTCTTTGTTTTTTTGTGGAATAGTTGATTTTTTGTGTGCAAATTCAAACAATGGACGTATGTAATAAAACTAGGATGTTTAAAAACCTGTGACTCTTTGCTCTGTTTAACAGCACTTAGGAAATACCTTTAAAACAATGACATTTTTATAGGGGGGCTAATAATTGTGTACATGTTACATACTCAGGTCAGTCATAGCTTCCGTTCCCAGGACTTCATCACTTTCACGGTCCACTCTGTCCACACAGAGCTTGGCAAAAACAGATTTTCCTGGAACCTGGAACAAGCTTCAGGTTCCAGTCTCAGCTTGATTCCCTTAGCAGATTTTAAGATTCTTTAAGAGTCACTGGAGAGGACTTGCTTTGGGAACTTGCTCCTAATATTTCAATCTGTTTATTCACTTGACATTTTGCACATCATCCCTTTATTGTGTTGTGCTGTTATGATTGTCCTCGACAGGTCTCTCTCGAAAATGAGATCCCGCGTCTCAGTGGGATAACTTGTATAAATAAATAAAAAATATTGTGATCTACAGCGAACTTGAATTAAATTATTATAAAAAGGTTTATTGTGAGACTGCAACAAAGTGAAGACTCCTCTGCTCATCCCTCCATTTCCCAGGCACTCCAGGGTAAAGTACATATAAAAGGCTCATTCTAAGGCTACACAAAGCAAACTATTTTCATTTATTAAATAAATTATTAAACACTTATACAGACATACCTCTGGGTAGTATATTCAGTCTGAGTCATGACTGACGAACCCAGCAGAGCTACTGTCAAACTGCATCATTAAAGATGTCACCTAGCCTTTGGTTACATCATTTAAAAAGAGCTCCTTCAAACTACTTGATCTGTGTGCAGATGACAAAGAACGCTCCATCCATATTAGCATAACAGCTCTGAAAACTTATGCACACTGGATATGTGTGAACAGGATGCTGATTCTCTCCTCTGCAATTATTTGCTTCAATTCAGAACAAACTCAAGTTAGTACTTTGGAAAAAAGAGAGAGAGAGAGAGAGAGAGAGAGAAAAGCAGTGGTGCACAGTAAGAAGAGGGAGATCTGCTCTGGGACAATGATGGACAATGATGGAGTAAACCTGAAAGTATGTTTCAGCCCATTCTGACTCAAAATGGACAATAGAGCACAAAAACCCTGTAGCAGAAAAAAACTCAAACCTCATAGACGGGGACTTGTGTTATTAAGTGTTGTGTACTTTGACAGATTCTTAACAATGACACAAGGCATTAACTTGTGAACAGTGGTATCATTATGGGGTGTGGCGTGTGGGATGTAGATCCACTGCCTCACACATACCACTGTGACAGACACTACAGTAAAACCTCAAGAGCTGTTGACACATGGACAGTGAATACAAACAAGTATGGTTTTAAATTTTAAAATAACTGGAAGGAAATGTTTCAACATTGCAGCTTATTAATAATGATTGGCTTTGTGAAGTGTGGTTCTTGTGTTACAACATTCAACACAAGGCTATCTAACAGATAAAGCAGCAAACATATTAAGATATTAATGAGACATATTCATTTTGTTAAGGGTGTAAAATCTGTTGTTCAACTATTCTTGCACCCCTGCAGCTAATCCAGAGGTTTGTTTAATAATTACTGTTGTTTAGATAGAAATACTGACATATTAACTGACATCATCAGGCGCCAGTGAGCCAGGAAAAACAGTGAGAGGGCTGTGAACAGAATGTACCAACACAGAAAAACAAAAGACTGCCTGTTATCACTCTGGGCCAGAACATCAGCCGTTCCTGTGTGTCCACCATCATACATCTCAGATAAAGTCACATGGGTCTCCTTCAGAAACAACAACATATTAATGCCACAAAGCTTCTAAAGTTATACTGCATTGTAATCTTCAATTATTTATGTATTTATTAGCTGAAGAACGAACTAGAGGGCATGTCGGCAAGTCAGATGAACCTAAATGGTACATGTTACCTCATAGGTCAGATACAGATACAACAAACTCCAATATCCATCGATATCAGTTCACAGCACATTTAAGCTGATTCATTTCAAGCTATTTCAAATGCAAAATTCTTTATCCGTGTGACAAGATATTCTGCTCCTATAGAGAAGAAATAATTAGCCCATAAAATCACTCAGTTAAATATGTATGTACAATATAAGAACCTTAGGATATATAGGCGTTTGGATTGTATCTCATTTGACATCTTTCTGTACCGAGCACTCCACAATGAATTACAGTAATGTGAGCAGATGTAATTATTTACCTCCACCAGTGATGTCATTGAGTTACTCTGTGCAACCACGGCAGCCTTGATAGAAGTGTCTAATGTGAGCTAGCTACCATGTGACTCATGGTAGATAAGTTAAAGTACATAGTACATACTGTATATTAGGAGGAAGATTATCAATAATAAATTGATAAATCATAAAAAGTGTAATAAATTGTGGTCCAGAAAAATGGATAAAGGAAAAGTATAAGAATGAACGATATTGGACTTTTTGCCAACATCTGATATGCCGATAAATCAAGAGCACTTGAGCCAATAACGATATAAATGTTTTTCCCTAACTGTGGAAGTCATTTAGTTGTGAATTCTGAATACTCATGTTTCAGCACATGCAGATATACATTTGTTTCATTTAACAGGATAAATATACATTAAAAAAAATAATTTGGTGGGGGCACGAGAAGACACAATTTAGTCTGTCTTTTAGTCTGAGAATGAGCGAGAAATTGTTGTTCAGATGTGTTCTTTGGCCTAAATGCTCTGTTCTAGTCTATGTTTTTCTACATAGGGAAATAGTTTGATTGCACTGTTCAGAAACAACTGAAAATCTACTGTTCAGAAAGAAATCAGTTGCTAAAAATCAATGTTAAAAAGTGTGATTGTGACTTTATTGTAAAAAAAACTCCCACCAGGAACCCAGTTTTTTGTTTGTTATTTATTTTTTATTTTTTTCATTTGGTAAAAAATAAGACACAGGAGGAGGTCTGGAGTTAGAGGACGCGTTCTCCTGTGTGGGAGCATTTTGGATTTCATGTTAACTAAAAGTGGTGGATAAAACCGCACCCAAAACCGTGATACAAACCGAACCTGGGATTTTGTGAACCGCTCCACCCCTGCTTACAAACAATATTACATCTTCTGTTCTGTTAAAAGAGACCGACACCAGAATAATATTATTATTATCATATATTATTAATAATATTATCAACAAAAAATCAGCTAAAGTTACACACTGTAAGTTTTAAATGTCACACACCCTCAAAATAGTTTTAGTGGTATTACGACAATGCTGGACAGCCAGTGAGATAAATAAATAAATAAATAAATAAATAAATAAATAAATAAACCCCTCCCTGTATCCATGAAAGGCCGGCTGTGTGTGTGGATTAGCAGCTAACATGAGCAGCGGTGCTGCCAGCGTGGGGCAGCCAGTGATTTGTGTCTGGGATGGCTGAGTTTTTGTCTGGCAGCAGGGCTTATGTAACAGAAGCTGCTGACAACACGTGGGCGCTGAGCAGAGGGAGAATGGCTTGGATCAGTGGCAGAGAACAGGGAGGTCACGCACAGTCCGCCGTGTCAGTGCGAGCTGGACTGAGAGGGTCAATTCACTGCTCGACACAACAGGACACAACACGACCTTCAGATTATTTATGATGGAAAAGATTTTAATCCTCGTCTTCTGGAATCCATGCGCCCACATTCATGGCATCACATGCGTCGTCTACGGGAGAAATAGTTCTTTCCTCTTGACCCGCGAACAGCTGAGCTGACATGAGCCGACGACAGCGGGAGGATATCAGGATCCTAAGTTTTTAGCTTGAAGAGTTCAAGAACGGAGCTCATGTGAATGCTTGACCTTAAATTGGTTCATCACGTCTTGTGAAATTGAAGTGAAGTTGTATTGCATGTATTTGTATAACTGTGGAGTTGATCACAGCTCTGAGGCGCTGGAAAAGGCAACAATTGCTTGGATTAGATCTTAGAATCAGGCATAAGAAAACATTCATTCACCAACAACACACTGCACACACTCTCATTTTCTCCTCCTATTTTTAATTAAATGAATGAATCATCAATCTAGACTAATCCCAAAAGTATATTGAATTTAATTTTCACTTTCAGTCTCCAAGTGTTTTTCTATCAACACTCTTTCTATCATTTTCAACGTCTCTCCCCGTCTTTGTCTTTGTCTTTGTGAGGTCGGGCTCACTGGGAACAAGCTGGTTTGGACTGAAGTTTGGACCAAATGATTTCTGCCAGAGACATTTGTCCCAAAGAGACTTTCCTTTCCAAAAGGCAGGGTTTAATATAGTGTACATAAATTGTATTTGTATGCATTATATATATATATATATTTCTTTTCCATTACACAGTTCTAGCACTACTTGGCTTGATCGATTGTACTTCATCAGTTTAAGTACCTCTTGTATATACATATACCTGCTCTGGGGAGTTTCCAAGTGAGCTGGGTTGATAGTAAATGTGACGTCAACAGAGTCCCTGCCACTGATTAGACAGAGATTATCGTCACTGGAAGAGTCATGAGCGCGACGTCCGACACAAGAATTAAACTGAACAACGCTGAAATGTAGATCAGTTAAAATGAACTAAAAATCCTGAAATATGTGTTAATCTCCAACATTTAGAAAGGACATTTCTCAAATCTCAAAATATAGGAGTCTGGTGTATTTAGTGACAGCACGGCTGAAAGCTGGCGATTGTGAGCTCAATCATAACCCGATCAGCAACCGGTTTCAGTTCAGTGACTGTCAGACAGAGTCTTCTTTCATAACTACTTTCATTTCCGTTTATGTATGAAAGTACATGAAAACATTTCTGTCTTTATCATCACTGTCTTTATTGCTTTTGAGTCCACAAAGAGAGGCTTAAGTAGTGTTTTTCCCAACAGGCAGGTTTGAGCCTGAAGCAGTTACTGACTGCTCAGAACTAACCCTCACAACCAATAAAACGCATGGCATGCAAAATGTACGAAAGACAAATATTAGGCCTTAAATAGGAGCCGTGCGTGCGTGTTCTATGCTGTGTGACTGCGTGTGGTGACCACATTGAATAAGGCAGGTCGGGACATGTCTGAAAAGAGAGTAACACGGTCCCCAGCGTGCGCTTCCATAAACTCTGTCACTTAATCGTCTTCCCTGGTAAACTTCCAATGTGTTCCAATTATGGCAGCAATCGACTAATCATTTATTCATCTATTGCTGAATGAATCACCCACTATTTTGATAATCAATCAGTTTGAGTGTTTTTAAAATAGTTTGTCTGATTTTTCAGGTTCTTAAATTTGAATATGTTGTGGTTTCTTCGCTCCCTTATACTCGGGACCATCTGCCCTGTGAAAAACATCATCCTAGGATGACAGTTAATAAGTGGGAATTTAGAGAGACAATGTAGGGAAATGTTTGTCCACATGAGTAATGCATTTGAAGTCTGAATAAGTCTGGAGTTATGAAAGATGTCAGTCTAAGTACTTTAAATGTCTGCAATAGGCATAGTTTACTCTCTTTAGAAACCACAGACGCAGGCATAAATAAACTGTAGCAGTATTTACTTCTCTGTGACTCAACAGCCCGTGTTTGAGTTTGAAATTCCTCCAGGAAAAGGGCTGTGGTTTACTGTGAACTATTTATCACGGCAGATACTCAACTAGTGAAACAAACCAGAAATGGAAGAATAACAAAGGTGTGGTGAGACGGCCGTCCTTAAACTGTCTTTATCTGTGGAGTGGTGTAATCTGGTCACTGACTGAGCCCACTCAGCCTACACTGACTCATTATATAACACGACAACGAGCAGATCAGTGACCTGCGGCTAAGGAGCAGAGGAAGCCCTATTTATAAATCTTCAAAACCAGGCTGATTAAAGCTTGAAATCATGTACAGCAATAAATACTGAGTGGTGGAGCTTAAATTACTTTTAGTTCTAATAAATACTGTCCAGTTGTAATTATTGCATGTTCTAGCTAATTAAAAAGTAGCCCAAACCTGCAACCTGTGCCAACGGTGGTAAATTCAACTTGAGTTGCATTAGTAATGCATTCGAAGGGGGAGTTTGCCTTTGAAGCAGAAAGACATCGTACATTATACTGTCAAATTGTTTACTTTAATCCAAACAAATCTTTTCGTGAACCCAACCAAGATCCCTTGGTTTGATGCCTAAACGTCCAACAGAAAGCTCTGAAGGCAACCGCCCCTTCGTTGTTGTTTTAACGATGTGTGAAATCACAATATCCAGCTTGTCGAAGTCACTTTGTAAGAACCAATCAAAACAGGCCACACATTCACTGCATGATCAAGCCTAGTAGCTCAGACTGCGGCGCATGTGCATTGAGAACACACGCCGTGTCCACGCTTCACAACAACTAACCAAGCTAACGCAGCTGCATGTAGGGCTGAAGTTAAGTTAATCCACGTCGTTAGATTTAATAGCTAAACGTGGATCATCCTCACTCGCATGGAGGCGGTTTGACTTTGAAAACACTGATGTCACTCAAAAGACGGCAATCTGCAAACTATGTGGGAAAGCGGTTGTCGTCAAAGACAGCTCGACAACGAATATGTTTCACCGTCTGTGAATTAATCACCGCACAGAATGTGAAGAATATGAAAAGGTTCGGCAGTTAGTGGTCAACCACGAGCGGCCAGCTAAGGTACCGACAAGAAAACACACACAGCAGACTTTGGTGTATCCACATTCTCATGTTAATGAACTACAAACTGACACTTTTCCCCTAAAACAGCAGGTTTATTAGGTTTATTTATAAGGTAAGAGTGAATATCTGGCCACTTGCTAATATCATCTACCCGATCTTTTATAGAAGCTGGGTCAGGCAGACTAACGCTGTCGGCTAGTACTAATCTATTTAGTTATTGTTGGTGGTGCTTAACCGGCAACAAAAGAACATATAGAGAATTATTCGGTGGAGGACCGTGGACATATAAGGTCTTCGCTTACTGTTGTGACGTTTTCTGACCCTAAACTGCGCTCGCGTTCTTGCTGGGCTTGGAATGTGTGTATACAATGAAAGGGTCTATAGTTCATGGTATAAATGTGACGGCAAACAACACAAAATGTAGAATTTCTTCAGTATGCATGACTTCCTGTTGATGCTGCCTCATTAATTCTCCCCTGACCAGTGCACTTGGGGGAGACAGATATTCTCAGTTGCTATTGGTTTACATCTTTGAAATCAATACAGTAAATTACAGAGGGTCTATTTCCCTGGACAAAAGGAGCTTTGGTAGAACGCTGGTGACTGAAGGAAAGTGCAGTAAAACAGAACATATACACAGCTGCTGACATGTTAATTATAGGAACTAGTGGACCGTTTCAAGTCCATTAGCTTGAAAAAAATATGCTTCTTTGTGTAAATCCAAGAAAGCTTTTGTCCTAAGTGGAGCAAGTGATCCTGGTACAGCAGCAGCATGGACTGGTTATCTTCTTCCCAAATAAGGACACAGACTATCTATCGCCACTTGCCTTGATTTGCATTCTTCCAAGTGCTGAAGAATAACTTTTAACCAAAAATTTGAAAAGAAAAGCCTCATTATACGTAAACCACAGCATGTTTCCTGTAAGTACACTGTAAATAACATATAACAAACACACACCAGCACTGATGATCGCTTGACTGCCCACTGTGGGCGTCTGTGTGTGTAATGCAAAAGAAAACACCAGCCCGAATGCACACACACACACACACACACACACACACTGCTGATGTCAGAGATTCCACACCACGCCTGCCCTCATGGAGGCCATGCCACTGCAGCGGGTCGAGTGCAAAAGCTGTCCAGTCATCACACAAAAATCTGCCAAGTCTAACCTCCCTCCCTCCCTCCCTCCCTCCCTCCCTCCGTCTCTCCCTCCTTCCCTCTCTCCTAGGCTCCCTGTCTTTGCTTGTTGGCTTGGAAACATCCAAACCTGATCCATGTTAACTCAGCAACCAGCTCTTTTCTGTGCAGGAACTCAGGGCAAAACAAAGTGAAGAAAACACGATCGAGAGACTGATAATGACTTTAGCCTCAGTTAACTTGTCTGAAGCATATAATGTGCCTAAAAAACATCGATCTCTGACTAACAGTAGTAGTGAATGTGTTACTGCAACTATCTGAAATCAATCTAATGTTAAAAAACAAAGAATAAGTTGCAACTCAATAAATAAGACATCATTACTTCAATTATTTAAAATAATAATCAAAATAGTTAACGATTACATTAGTAATTGTTTATTAACAAATAAAATAAAATAATAATGTGTTTTTTTAATAATAATAACTAAAACAAGCTCTCTGATTTTTCAGCTTCTCTAATGTGAATATTTCATGGACCATACAACTAATTGATTCATTCATTATAAAAGTAATCCGTAGCACATAGTTCACCATAGATGATTGCATGGGTTATAGGTAATGCATGTTTTTATGGACCTGAAACATCGACCTCAGGGATAAGAGCGATGATGGGTGCGGTGTGAGATTGTTGGTGTCTCTAAACCAGAGCGATATGAGCTGTGAACAATTCATCACCTAATCTCTGGGTTGCCAGAATTAGAGCAACGTCCTCTTTCAGATAGTCTAAAAATAATCTGCTCATAATCGCAGTTTAAACATAGAAACGCTGAACTTTGCAGAGTTCAAAAACTGCCACCAACTACCATTTAAGTGCAGTCAGGGACAAAGTGCCCCAGTGAACGCCTAATGCCTCAATTAAAGACAATCTGCTCATCTGTTCTCTTAGTGTGAGACCCGAGTGCCCGCCCATTTAGGCTTAACTTTCATTAACAAAAAGAAAGAGCTTTCTCTGAGGCCAAACTGTCTTTACAAACACAGCAGCACAGCAGTCAGGCTGGGTTACAGGAGAACTTAAGAAAAGCTCTGATGCTTCTTTTCTACACAGCTTTGTGTCTGTGACCAAAAGTGCATTCATTCCTATGGCAACCAGTCGCAAACCTCTCCTCCATTGTCAGGAATTAGCCTCATGTACTGGAAAAAATGTCCGTTTGCAGTGGATTTTAGACAATTTCAGAGGTGTAAAAAATAAATCTGGTAAAAATCCTCAAATATTCTAAACTGATTGAAAACGTCCAAAAATTGTTGTTGTTGTAAAAAAAAAAAAGAAGGCTTCAGTTTTACAAATGAGCCAAGGTATGTCATACACTCACGTGTAATACACACGATACAAGTTCAGCTTCAGTAAAACAGATGTGTTCTTGGAGTTGCCGGTGTTTACGTTGCCTTTTTCAAATAGAGAACCTCTCTCTCTCAGTTTATTCATTTTGAAAAGGAAATCCATTTTTAATTAAATTGTGACAAGGAATCAGAAGATTGACACCACGAGACAATATCCACTCTGTGTCACAGGAAGTTAAACTAGGACTGCAACCAACAATTCTTATTATTTTTGATTAGCTATCACATGGAAAGCCTCATCTGTATTAATGTGCAGGAGTCTGGTCATTTTACAGTGTGTAACCATTGTATCAGAGACATCTCTGATACAATGGAATATAAACCTACTGTAAGTGTGGAGAGAAAACAGCAGTGTGACCTTTCATGCTTTTCAGTCAAGAAGCACAGAGGAGACTTGTAAACTGTTCCAGGGCCAAAGCGTTTGGCTGGCATTTAATTGCAATCAGCTTCAACAGCATGCTGCTTGGCTTCAGCATTCATTTTACATTCTCATTGTTTACTCGCAGGGATTTTTTATTCTACCTCTTTGCAGCAGTGTAATATATCTCAATTGAGTCCCTAGTGTAAATAAATAAATAAATAAATAAATAAATAAATAAAAAACGTACTTTTAGGACACAACCTGCGCCTCTATAGGTTAAACTACAGATATGTTTGCATGATCAGAACACAAGTGCATGTTTCTATGGAACATGAAACGTGTGTGCCCAATATTCAGATGACAGTGTCACAAAAACGAGGATGTGGTCGGAACAAGCCACCGTCACGACCGACTGTGACGTCATGATCAGACCTCATGATCAGACGGGTCCAGACAGAAACGACGACCACTGCAGCAGTGGCAGAACAATTACTGGAGCACACTGTGCTGTTGAGCCACTTTCATTAACCACATTTAACCACAACAGTCCTGGATGAGAAGCTGCAAATCTGGTTCAGGAAAAACTTTGATTCATTGAGTGCTTGAGTGGTTTCCTTCATTCCAAGTGGAACTCAAATGGGAAGCATTAGCTACTGAGAGTGTTTATCAAAGTGTCTGAGACGTGACATCATGGTGAAGCAAAGATCCCTGAATAAACTTGGTCTAAAGTTCACTGGAATCCTGCACAATATTACCACGGCTTTAAAAAAACAAACTTGTTTTTAGGACATGAAGGTTTCACATTTGTACTCCAGACAAAGCTTTTACCTACGACCAGACACACGTATCAATACAGCAGTGGCAACAACTATTTATAATCAGGCTTACACAGACCTTTCCTCTTCAACAGGATGTCTCGGTTGAGAACAGCATGATTTATGGACCACAGGTCTATGATTCTGCTTGAGATAGCTTTAGGTGAATAATTTAAACACTTAACCAAAATGACCACAAAGAGTCTAAAGGTAGAACCATTAATGGGTCTGGTCCGGCCAATAAATCATGACTAATCTTGTGTATCATTTATTATTATTATTGAACTGTTATTCCCATTCCCAAGCCCGGATAAAAGGGTTGTGTCAGGAGGGGCTGAAAAAAGCAACTGATCCACCATGGAGACCTGTGGAGAGGGAGAAGCTGAAAGAAAAAACCCAGCACGTGACAGCTTTTTACTTCTGTCTGGGTCTGGTCACCTTTTCCTCTATGGAGCTCCAGCTACAGTTTCAGAATAAATATTTTCATGACACCACCGTAAAGATCCATCCATCTGTTTGCGCTTTATCTTGACTGTCATAAAACCTCGCCGCTGACGCCCCCTCCCTCCCTTCCCCTCTCCTGGCCATGTGCATTTGTTTTCACCAGAGCCGGCCAACACAAGCCATGTGTCGGCGTTCATTTAGCATGCTTCTTTGTTTTTAAATTCAAAATGTTAACTCGTGTGCGGTCAGACAGTCGTTTCCTCTTCCTCACTTTCACCGACAACAGTTTTCTCTGCTACTGCTGCCTTGGTCTCATAGCCGGTATCCATAGGTGTTGTGTTGTGTGTGTTAGGGCTGCAACAACTAATCGAATAAATCGATTAAAATCGATTGTTAAAAATGTTGGCAACTAATTTAACAATCGATTAGTTGGGTCTACGTTATTACACTTACAGTTGCTACCCCCTAATGTGGGGCAGTACGCCAACCAAAGCCATAAGCAGTAAGCGGCATTTAGCTGGATGCCCACCACCGTAATAAAAGAAGAAGAAGAAGAAGAAGAAGAAGAAGAAGAAGATGAAGAAGAAGAAGAAGATGAAGAAGAAGAAGAAGAAGAAGAAGAAGAAGAAGAAGAAGAAGAAGAAGCCGTGTGTAGCTCCCGTGATTCTGGGAGTTTGTAAAATGGCGAACACAGCAGAGAACAACATGAGCAGAAAAATGTACGAACCAAGTCGTGAAAAGTACGGGAGAACGTTACGTGAACGCCTTCAAAGAACAGCTTTAGAACAGCTGATCTCGCATGGCACGACAGCATCAACAACATCGCTGCATGAGCACCTGGAGAGGAAGAAATCGATTATCAAAATAATCATCAGTTGCAGCCCTGGCGTGTATGTAGTGCTGCGAAGCAATTTGTGTTTCTCGAGGGACCTGAGACTTCACAAAACCTCCTGATTCTGAGGACTCCGGGTCGGTGGCCCTGATCTTGCAAGGCTGATTTTCCACTTACAGACAGCAGGGGGAGTGGAGACAGCCCCCAATCTTCCCACGACAGGACATTTAAGCATCACAATGACTCTGAAGCTGGTTAAATTAGGGTCAACGATCTGTGTAGTTTTGCTTTCACAAGTAAACGAGTATATAGAAGCAACTGCATTGATTCAAACTGTGATTTTGATGTGAAACATTTTCAGCCCGAGTCATCACTGTAGTCTTGTTGTCTCATTATCTGTCCATGTGTTGACAAGGCTTGTTATGCAGTCTATTAAAGGCAGCCTCAGAGGTTCCTTGTTGGAGCCTGGGGCACACCACAGCAGTCAGTGCTCATTTACGCTCACATTAAGCGGACTGCCTTGGAGAAGGCTACATGGGACCATTAAGTGACATTCCACAGAGACTTGATTACATTGTGGCGGACACCTGCGTCAGCAGAAAATCAAGTGCCGGTATCTGAGACTGCTGCAGAGCAGTCGATGAGAAGTGCTGTTCTGACAGCACAGATGAAGGGTCTGAGTCCGACTGGGAAAGTGGCCTCAGACAAATTCACTCTACTTAGTGAACACAAGGCGTTGGTTTCAATATTCCCGGAAAACTGCCAATTTATACTCCACACTGTGTGGGCGAGAAGTCCCTCATTCAGCTCCAATAGTCTGTATTTATCAATTTATAGCCCTGTGGAAGAAACACAAGCCTCTGCATCCATCTCAACACTGCCAACATATCCATTAGCAAAGTGTGAGGAAATTCAACAGCCAGTTACATAAATCTACATTAATTAGTACGATGATAAGAGAATAGCACGATGGAAATGTGTTGCAAAATAAATCCAGCGTAGTCCTAATGATACAGGACTAGACTGTCACATTAATGCGAGAACCAACATATTGATTTGTTTGTACGGCAGTAACACGTTCCAGAACCAGAGAATTTCAATTTAAATCAAATCAATCATTAAAACTGAATCATGTATGTTAGTGGACAAAACAACACATTGCAGAACATCATCATTTTTCAACATGCACTGACATTTTTTGGACCAAACAACTAATCGAGAAAATAATCGGCAGATTAATCAACTATATACCGATAAAATAAAATGTTTTAGGTTTGACAGTGATGGTTAACATAATTCACATTTGGAAGGTGAGATGACTACTTCCTCAATTCACATATCGACCCTTAAGAAATACAAAGTTTGACTCAGGATGTGATATTTGAGTTCAACAATTCCACTTTTTTGTACCAAAACCAACACGGATCAATGTTCAAATGTCGACCGCTAAGTCAAAGTGAATGTGAAGCCAACTAAGCCTTGCTAAAGCCAGCGGCTAAACTGGAGCCATTCTCTGCAGGCAGGCAGCACTAATGCTCATGCCAATCCCCACGTGCTGCAGGCCAGGCCATGTACACAGCACCGCGGGGCCACTCCACGTCACTCCCTGTGTGATGTCATCCTGGGTGACAGGCTCCTCTTCAGAGCTGGATGTGGGATTATTCTTGCTCTCATGGATAAACAGGGCAGGGCAGGAATGACTGGTGTCTTTTAGTTTATGCAACCAAACCTTTGTCCACGTATGAAAGAAGAATCTAAATCTCATTATTAAGCAGCGATAACACCCTGAAATAAACAACAACATAAACAACAAATAACCGAGTCCATCAACTGTGGGTTTCTGTAGGAGTTTCTTAAATGTAAACATTTTCTGGTTCTCTTGCATGTTTATTTTAGTCAACTAATCTATCTTTGGGCTTCACGTATCAATGACATAACATATTGACCTACTACATGACATACAAAAGCAATAATTAATGTTAAAACTTGAGTCATTTGTTTAGTCCCTAAAATGTCAGAAAATGTTGAAAAATGTTCTCAAATGTCTTGATTTGACCATTTTTCAGTTAGTTAGTAAGTGTTTAAATCCTTGTAATTTGTGGTTTGGATGATTGACTTTAATGTCATAATGTAATGATATGAAGTAACAGCTGTAAAGTAAAGAGTCTGAGCGGGTACTTGTAGTGTAACTTCCCCTCCCTGTCCTGTATGTGGAGGGAGGAAAGGTGACATGAGCATGAAGTAAGTGATACTTCAACTCAAACAGCAGCTCCCATTACCATGGCTTCCCTTGTGGGAGTGGCATCTCATGCTCTATGGTATCAAGGGCCGCTTGGTTCATATGTCTATTTATTATCATTCTAACCCACTTTACTGTATGACAACAATGTGAACTTTCTACATGTAATGCTCAAGCATTCACAACGTGCTGCACACTGTGAAGCCGCCGCTGGCACACAGGTACGTGTCTCACTTCACCGCGTCTCTCCACCCTGACACAAACAGTCCTGGGCACAGGCTGGTTGCTGTGTCACAAGACTGGCAGGCAACCAGCCACGCCGGAGAGGGCGGGGTCTGCGCAGAGTTTTATGAGTCCTGTCTGGACACAGAGGCCTCGCAGAGACAAGCCACCTATTGATCCCCATCTCACTGTGGCAGTGTAGGAACCAAGGTGGGGTTTTTTCTCTCTTTCCTATCACATCTGTTCCTGTGCTCATGAGCAGTGCTGCTTACAACACAAACACATGGCAGCATGGAAGGAGGGTCACAAAAAAGAGAAAGAAAGTTGAATTCCACAGTAAAATGAACCTGCCACAAACACTAAAACCATTGTCAGTGGTGTGTTGTTCACCTCTGCCTCACACATGCTTTATTTTTATCTGTGTGTGAGCTTACAATTATGCATCTTTTATTTCAGTCTCTCGAACAATCGATCGTTCAATTTATCTGAATAAATTAATAATATTATGTGCTATTCAAAGATGTAAAACATAAGGCTGTGTCTGTGTCTGTGTTTAAAATGTTTCATCAGATATCATCAGTGGCTCACAAGTAAAGATCCCCCAATATGACTAAGGATCAAAACAACATCTTCATTTCTATACGTGCTCTCTCTTCAACTATGACTTCTTTTTAGATATTTACTTATTTTGCACAATGAATAAAATGAATACATACATATCTGCTGAAACATGAACACGCAAAGTTAATTGTGGAGAGGGCGCTATCATCAGAGTCAAGGAAGTAGCAGCCTATTCAGCCGTTTAGTCATTAATCATATCGGGGGATCTTTGCGTGTTTGTCGATATCAGATGATACATTTTAAAGCCAATATTGGCTGATACTGATATTGTGCCAAGGAACGCCTTGAAAATATGTTGCGTCAACAAACTGAAAAGCAGACAAAAATATCAGAGTTTTTAAACACTCCCAGGGTTCTCATGCTCTGGTTCCAAGTGCCTACCTACATCCATACATACATCAATGACTTGCTTAAAGTAGATTAAAGCCCTGTCCACACGCAAAAGGAACCAAATGTTAACAACCTTTTTCTCTGTCATTTTGAAAAAGCTTTGCGTTAACGAGGCTTCGACAGGCCTGTATGTGGCGCTGTAACGCAGCTACAACACAAACGGAGGAGACGACGTAACGCATGCACCTTGTGTGCAAACATTTCAAAATGACAATGTATACAATCACAGAAAGGACCAAGCCTGGGCGAGTAAGAGAGGAGGAATATGATGAAGATGATGATGATGGTCATGACAGCGAATGCCAGTACAAGAGAGCAAGAGGTGGGACTATGACCTCATCGTTTTGGTTGTCTACACGAAAACTGCATTTAGAGACTGCATTTACATGTTTACTCATGTGTTTGTCCTACTAACCTGCTTACTTATTAATCTAACCATGGCTCAGTCATCCTATGGGAATAAAGAGCCTGTCTCTGAAACTGACACTGCATCTTAGGAGAACACACACACACACACACACACTTAGTGAACAGCTGTTTGGGGGAAGTCCAGCAAGAAACCAATTTAAATGTTCATACGTTGTGTAGCTTAGGCTGCATGGTTACACTATGAAACTCTAGATTCACCATCACCAAGGCGCTCTCAACAACCACAGCTGTGGAGAGCAAAAATAGGACGATCCACGTCAAAGATATTAAGGCTATGGGAAACAGTAGGAGAGTTCATGTTCATTAAAGTCTGGCTGCATGATGCACTGACCTTTAGTCAGCAACACCAGTCTTTTTGATAATCTATCTATTAGTCTGAGTGGTATTCATTCATTACAGTACAATAATTGTTTGAGCTTCTTAAAAAGAGAATATGCTTAAGTTTATTTGCCTTTGGTTTGTGGATCAAACCATTTGAGCCCAAACAATGAATCAATGAATTAATTCAATTCAATTCAGATTTAACTGCAGATTAAGTATAATCCGGTTAAAAGAAATAAACTAACTACATATAACAGTGCAAAGTATATACATTAAACATTAAAACCAGGAGGGATATGTACCAGTGTCTCCACAGCTGGAACAGGACCAAAATTGTCATTATCTGAATTTGGCAAATGATTAAAAACAAACTATTCCTTTAACAGCTTGAAGAGGTTTAACTCACGCTGACACACAACATTTCTGGCACTGCACCTTCCTCATCAGCCATTTCTTCACTGAAATAATCTGTAGTTGCAGTCCTGGTTAGCAATGTGTAGCTGTGTGTGTGTGTGTGTGTGTGTGTGTGTGTGTGTGTGTGTGTGTGTGTATGTTCCCTGGGGCAACGACCATCTTAAAACACGCTCGACAAAAACACGGCTGACAGCGGGGACACAAGGAAACACTGACTTTAGCCATTTTAGAAAAGACTCACCTAATAAAATCATCATCATCACACATCACACCACTTTAGCTTGCTGTTAGACAGGGTTTTCAAACAGGAAGTTAAAGTTTGTAAAATCACGAGGACAAAAGGAGTTGCTGGTTTACTGCTGCCATGTTTGGCAAGTTTGTGCCACTTGGGTAAAGAACAGAGGGAAGAATTTCCAACACTCAAGTCACAGAATAACTCATTTGAACTTCATGAACTTCTGCTTTATTTCTTTGGCTTTTCCATGTTAAATGAAGGACATTTATGTGCGACTGTAGCTATGATTACATGTGCAATGATTCCATCGTTTACATGGACGCAAAATGAAATGATCCGACTGTGGCGTGTGCACATGCATCAGCTGTTGAGTTGGAATGGACTATTTTGACACGTGCAGTGATGTCTAATTGTCCCAAAGTATTTTCCACTTCCGTAGTAAAGAAACATGTCTGCTCGTCCCCTCGCTGTCTGCTATCCATCTCATTGCAGTCAACACTGACAAACTATCCTTTAATAATAGTAACATAAATATAAGATGTGTGTACATAATCCATATATATATATATATATAAATAAATCAAAGACAAGCACTTGTAAATGTTCAGAAAGACTCATAGCATACAGCCTCCACTGTGTTGTATGACTCAGCTCCATGTCACAGTGATACAGTGTGAGAAAATAAACCCATTGCCACCAGGTTTTGCAACTTTGCGATGGCAGTTCTTTGGCAAACCCTTTTCCACAGAGAGTACACGTTTACATCGATGGATTCGGGGAGTATTGAGACGAGGCATTTGGTAGGCAGAACCACAGAAATGATATAATTCCATAAAAGATGGTCAGGGTCACAAATGCTGTGACAAAACGTCAGCAATATACATTTTGACTAAAGGTAATAGCAATGATTATAGCCTATTGGTGGGTTGTGCAGAAAAAAAAATGCAAAAGCAATTTTGCTTAAGGTCAAAGAATTAAAAAATATGTTAGACCTGCCTGCTTGATACAAATGTTATTATAAAATGGAATATTTACCTTCTCTGACAAACATTCTGGGAAGCAGGTGCAATAATGTACAGAGAGGCAAACACATGACATCGCTGGAATTTCAGACCATCTTGTGTAGAAAGACGTGTAAGCATCATTTTGATGTTTTCACCATCAACATGATCATTTTAAAGACATTATAACTCTCCAGCTCTTTCTTCATATTTCTTTGTCCCCACCATGAATTCATGTTCCCAGCTGCAATCTTCAGCAGAGTTGATAAGCTCGGGGGCAACTCTAGTGCTCCAGATTATTTGGAACCAGTTCTCCATTCACACGTCTACCTGTTGCTGTGCAAACACTTGCCTTCATTTAATGTTTTATTACTCAGTTCTCCTGAGATCCACTGGCCCGAGGATTATTTAAGATAATTTAAGACAACTCGGAACACTCAGCTGTCATGTCACCTCTCTAGTTTCATCTTCTACCAAACGATTACAGCAGCACCTTTGAATACAACAGGATATCTTCTGTATGACGAGAAGATAAAGAAAGAGAATACCACAAACTTTCATTTAGACAAAGAAAACAGACAAAAATCTAATTGCAGTACAGAAAACGTGTTGCCTTATTCTGTGCTATTACAGGCAGGATGTGACTAGATATCTAGTACTATTTCAGTTACTATTCAATGATCTCATTATATGAAATCCAGGTTATATCTCCTGATATTATTCTGTTCACATGCTGCCAGTTTGGAATCTGAACTTGTAAAGGAAGGATGCTACACCCTGCTCTACTTAAAATACTTGGCTGCCCTGAGGTCGTCACCGCGCTGCTGTATGCATCAATGTTCCGTGTCAAAGACTTAACGATGTCTCACACACCTTCACAAAGACAACGTGATCAAACAAATGTTTTATCATCTTCCAGCTTTACTACATAGAAGATCCCTGAACTGACAGACAACTTTAAAATGAAAGCTCTGGTTGTATGAGTTTCCTGACACATGGTCAAAGCTTTTTAATAATTCTACAGTTTGCTTCGTGTCGGACGTCGCGCTCATGACTCTTCCAGTGACAACACTCTGGCTGTTTTCAGCTCAACTCCCTTAAAAGCTAAAGAAAAACTGGAGTAGTGCTAGATCTGTATAATGGAAAAGCACCATCGCTGATGGAGGCAGCAGTGGATCAACAACTGTGTGCTGTGACACACGATTGCTGAGTTTCTCTGCAGACTTTGGTGCAGAAAGTGAGGGGTTTACCAAGCAACTGACAAAATGTCAGTTTCCAGCTGAAAAAGGCTGTCCAACAACAAGATATATAAGATACTGTATATAAGATTCACAGTCTGGCGTGGCAGAGAGCACTGTGAGAGAAGCTTGGACTTACATCCACTTTGAATCCATCAGAAAAACAACAATATGTTGTTGTTGGAATCGGGGTTAACTTCTAAGCCTAAAGTTTTACTGTGATAATAGGGGACACAAGCAAATTAAGCCATCCTCCATGGTGGAATTATTAGATGAGAGAGTAAGGAACAAATAGCTTAGCTTAGCTGTTAATAGTAAGTGTAATAGGGGAAGGGAAATATCCAAATATCTTAGCAGGAATAGCATGTCACATTATTGTTGTTGGAAATCGTGGCATCCCTAGTACCTTTTACAAGCCCACATCAAACGCTGCTGCATGCATCAATATATTCCTTGAATTGTCGAGGACATGCATAATGATGGCCGACAGTGCAACCTCACTCACCCTTACAGCAGGGTATGAAGATCTTTTTGTCTCAGAGAACTGACGGGCAACTTGCATTCATTCATCATCCTGAGGTGTACAGTAACGCATGAGTTCAGCGTGTGACGGATGAAAAATCAAATCTACTACTTATGCTTAGTAGCATTCAAATAGCAGTTTAATCTTTTCACACCTCTTAGGATCAAAAGGCTTATTTGCAACTGTCAGGACTGCGTGTGTGGCATCGCCCTGCACAGCCAACTCATGAGTGAATATAGGTGGGAGTTAGGGCTGTGGTGACAAAGTGGCTTATTACATCCTTCATGCTTCAACCTTTTCCAAGGTCAAAGGTTTTAGAATACTTTATCAGTACCTTGATGCTGTGGTAAATGAATGTGAACACTGTATATACATACTCAGACATGATTATTACACTATTATATTACAGGTCTAGGCCCAGTTTTTGGTATGAATTTATTAATTGCGTCTAATAAGCAAACTGTTCAATCAATTAGCTATTTTTGGTAAAGAACACATACAGGAAGTATTTTTAAGCATTTCAAGTACTATATCCAAAATTCAAGCACTTTTCAAACCTTGAAAATACTATGTTAAAAGTCAAGCATTTTCAAGGATTTAAAGCCCTCGTATGAACCCTGTTATACCTGCGTGGGTATGTGATATTGTCACAAGCAGCATTTCGTTTTTGGGATAAAGGCAACAGCCCTTATAGGAGTATATTGTTGTAGTCCCATCAACCGACTGCTAGGGCTGAACTATTGTTTACAATTTACAATCACTATTTAAAATAATTCAATTAGCAAATTGCTCAGCATGAAACTTACTTGTCCTGTTTTTCATAGTTCTGTTCTATGCCACAGTTTCGGCTTTGACAGCATCTTGTTTGACAATGATTCCTCTTCTCTTAAAGCCGCAGTGCATATAGGTTTTGGTCGACTCGTCTTGTTGTGTATGTTATTATTCTGTCTCAGGTCTTTGTGAACTTGCATGATGTAACATTACTGTTTGTGAATATACAGCATATATTACCTTACAAAGTCCAACTTTCTCTTTTGTGACAACTGACCAGAAGTCAGACTTTTAGCAGACGTAAGTGATATAGCTCAGTCTCTTCTGAAATGTGTGTACACTTCTTTGTCAGGCGTACTCCAGCATCACTTTACTAGTGCAATGTTCCTGTTGTCTCCTCAGAGTAGACCTTCACCAAATCACTTCCTGTGTGCAGCGAGGGAATGTCACTGGGCAATTCAACACCACTGTACTAAGAAACACACAGAGAGTAGTGTGGGGCCGATAGGCTTAATCAGCATTGTGTGAACGCATTTGATAATAGTTTAAATGCAATGAACATTTGGTGATATTTAAACGTCCTGCACTGCAGTTGAACAATAACACAGACAATAATGAGCTGAAGCTTGACTTCATAATACTTTAACCAAATCATTGAGCTGCATTAGTTCTCAATAACTTTTTAGTCCCTGCAGGAAAGTCCAGTAAAATAACGTGTGCCTCTGTCCTACTTTCCAGGTTGACTGACTGTCCTGGTGCAAACAAAAGAGCACACAAATACAAGACGTGAATAATTCAAGGCAAAGTGTAAGGCAACCCTGTCTCATGTGGAAATGACGACAAAATAACCCCACAGACAGACCGGGTTCCTGCTTGTCCCACTGACAGTGACAGGGTAACACACACACACACACACACGTCGATCCCGTTAGTTATTGAACGGCTGTTTAACGAAACCAGTCGTTTAAGTTAGAAGTTAGAAAACACACGTGACTGACTGTGGACACTAAGCTGTAAGAATGTTACATCACACATGCAACACGACTACAAACCGGACTCGCATCGTCTACACACCACGACAGTAAGATCTCTGACACACAGCTGACCAGACAGAGTAAATAAAACAAATGATGTTCAAACACACACTGTGATGCTATTCCTCACAACTCATAAACCGTTCAGCCTCCATCACCTCCATGAAACACATGCACATCCCCGCTCCGGGTGCTTCTGTCCTATAAGAGACATGTTGACTCACCGTTATAGCTTCTATGGCTACGACTATTGTGTGAAGTATACTATAAGCGAACAATACACATGCTTACATAAACGCATTGAAGGCGTTCAGCCGCATGGGGTCTTTACTCGGGTCCGTTTACTCCCAGCACAACTTTATTTAGACGTCAAATACACGATTCCCTGCTCTGGAGAAGTGCGTCCTGCGTGGGTGAATTCCCACAGCAGGTGTGGTGTTCGATTCCTTAGTAAATAAACAAAGCGTGTCGTTTAGCAGTCAAGTGGGCTACCTAGAGCCTGGCTAATCAGCAGCTAACGTTAGCTTAGATGAACAGCTAGTAGCTAGAGTATCCCTTTACCGCTTACCTTGAACGGCCTCGCAGATGTTTCCGTCGTCCCATGAAGTTGTCCTGCGGAACCGCAGCTTGCAAACAAAATCCGCGTTTCCACAACAAACAACGTCCTAACTTTTTAGCATCCTCGTGAGTGAAAGTGGACGTAATATCCCAAACCGGACCACAACCTACAAAGTAATGTCTCTCCACCACTTACAACAACAACGTCAACCGAGAGTAAGAGCCGGCCCCCAACAGAGAGCCAGCCAATCAGAGAGCAGAGTATTGTTGACGGACATTCGTGAGAACCAATGGCGAGTGGCTGATCTTCTCCAGTAGAGTAAGCACCAAATGAGAACGAGCGAACACAAAACGTTCATTTACCAATTGGCTGAGGACAAATAAAGGACCAGCGGTTTCGTCCGAGTAGCCTATGAGTGCGGAGCTGAGTCCGGACTGACAGGTGGCTTCACAGTTTACTAAATAACCGGGGCGTCACCATTGCCGGGATGAGGTCATCCTGGATGACGTAACCCCTACGTCATAGGCAGTGTTTAACAAAAAACACAACAAACCACACGAGTATGGAAGAGGGAGAGAAAATAAGTTGCAAAGAAAGACACACACAGGTTTGACTTTTTAAAAACTTTAATTTTCCCAACGTGATAAAAAAAAGCACTGCACAATAAAATGCACATAACATCAAGGAAACAAGAAATTGAGTGACTCCAGAAAACCACAAATACGTATTAATTAACCTACAAGTTGGTTGACACTAAAAAGTAAAAACAAAGTTTCAGCCATGTTGTTTAATGGATAACCGGTTACACTCTAAAGCTGCATTTACAGCCAAATGCTGAGTGGATGCCTTGATGCTTACATTATTCATCTCTTCAGAGGAGCAACTGTTTACCGCAGTATTTTAAACTTGCATGCCATGTAACGGTTACTGAAAATAATGTTCACAAAACAAGAAGGAAAAAAAACTGCTCCATGAGACGTTGACAAGGTCAGAGTGACAGACCCCTTCTCTGGCCACCGACACCTGCCAGAGTTAACGCCGCCTCCTGTCTGGACTTCTGCTGCGTCTCCGTCCACCAGCCCTGGGAAGAAGGAGCAGGATAAAGAAAAACAGCGTCAGATAAAAAAGGAGTGCAATTCAAATGTTGCAGTTTGACAAAAAGTAAAACAGAGGTCACTCCTTTAACCAGAAATGTGCTGCAAGCAACAGACAAACACACACAGTCCTCACCTCCTCTTGTTCTTTGGGGGCCCTCTGACAAATCCCCAGTCGACACTAATGGGCTGCCCCATCATGTCCTGACTGTTGAGCCCTTCCATGGCTGCCTGAGCCTCTTTGTACGTCTCATACTCCACCAGTGCATACCCCTGCAACAGTTATATGGACATTGGGTGAATTCATTCACATTTATGGCAACTTTTGTGCAAATCCAACAGCTTGTATTCAAAAGTGATCAGGTCAAAGGTTCTTTGGTCTTTTTTCATACTTAGGATAATGCTGCCACCTTGTGGCTTACAAGAGATTGAAGACACATTGTACAGCCCAAAAACAAACCATGGTCATCGGTTTGGCAGAATATTTTACAGTATAAACAACGATTTATTTGGACGGGTGAAAATTTGATGTCTAATTTTCAAAAATTGAATTTCTATAATTGTTTGCTTTTTATGTCTAATGGTTTTAACTTATGTGTATGTCTTTGTATTGTTGTGCTTTTAATGTAAAGCCACTTTGAAATTACATAAAGAAAATTTATTATTTTTATTATTAAATCCAATAAGTGTAGGTTAGCACCAATTAATAATTTTTTAACTAAATATATCGTCAACTTATTCTATAACCGATACATTTTTATAATAATAATAATAATAATAATAAATAAATCATTTGGACTGAATAATTTTGCATTTTTACGATATACGACACCAGGCATTTTGGGTCTCACCTTGAGGTAGCCTGTTCTGCGGTCAAGGTTGAGATGCAGGTTCTTGATTTCGCCAAACTCTGAAAACTTGTCATGGATATCTTCCTCAGTGGCTTCTTCATGGACACCTGTCACAAACAGAATCCATCCCTCCACAGCTGCAGCAAGAGAAGGGCAAGAAAATGAATCAGGGGTCAAATAAGACAAGCACCGAGTATACCAATGTGCGTTATACGACTACATCAATGTATCTTCACAAAGGCTTATTTATTCTCAAAAGGCATTTTACTTCCATCTCAATTCTTAATTTATTTGTATTTATGGTAATCACATTAGATGTTTTTCAGATATTAGAGACTTTAGCTGGTGTTGATTAAATTAGGCGTGCCATTTTAAAGCTCCAGTGTGTAACTTCTGCTGTCAAAACACTAGTATTGCTATTTCCCAGACTTACCTAATTTTTTGAAAGGACGATTTAAGTCCATAACGCAACAGTTTATTTTCAAAATGTTTTTCTGTTTCTCACTAACTCACTCATGTTTCAGAGAATGGAAGACAATGCTGCATTCCATTTACATTGGAAGTCGGAGCCGGGAGTGATTTCACACAGAGGTTAAGAAAACCATGGATTCTCACACTTACAGTGTATCAAAATCTCCATGGATAAAAATTGTGTGTACAACTGATTTATTGTGAAACAAATTAAACAAAACTAGTGCTATTAACAGGAACATTTGCAGTGTTTGTATGGTGGCAGCCATCTCGGAATCCTATGTCAAAGTTGGCGAGGTTGCTACAACTACTACATGTTGGAAATCCAAGTTCCCTGACCTCGGAAATTACGAGTTGTTTTCACTTTTGTCCCATATTTTCAATGAGATCGAGTGCGTGTGTTTCAGGCTGATTATTAGCGCAGGGGGTGTGCATGGTGCAGTCAGCACCACCTATTGTTTAGCATCTCATACAACCATGCTACAAAAGAAACTCAACTATCAGTAAAAGAGAACTGTTGCTAAACAAGACACATTATATCAAATATGGTGACCTCACAAATTACAAAGAACTTTAGGTAGAGACTGTGTAGTAGTTGGAACAACAGCACTCACATCTCTGAGGGCCTGGTTCATCCCCATCCTGCTCCACAGTATCATAGTCCTCCTTAATTCTGGACCTGGCTCCTTCCTCTGGAAACGGTAACACAAATACTTAGTAATGCTAAATAACAAGGCTGATTAATAATTGGCACGGAGCAAAATCTCAACAGTGGTTACTGACCTGAGCCAAAGCCTCGTCCTTTCCTCTTTTTGGCTTTCTCCTTCAGTTTGTGGATGCTCTCTGACAAAAGGAAAAAAATCAGCAAGTTAAAACCAAATGTGCAACGCGGCGAACAAACACATCTTTTACAAAGGCCCGAGTTCTGCAACAACGACCTGAGTACACTAGTAAAAGTTGCAGTTAACTAAACCTGTAACAAAACACGTTGAAATGTAAGTGTTATGTAAGCCAAATTTAATGGCCTATTCAATGTAGCCGTTAGCTTGACTCACAACATGCTAGGGGAGGTTAACAACACGCTATGTTTTAAACCTAATCATATAATGCTTTATAGTAATAATGCTCTTTACCTCATTTTTATACACCAAATAAATTATTTGACATGAAATGTGTAATAAAGTTGACATTTACTGTTTTAGACGAACACGTAGTAGCTAGCTTACAGTAACGTTAGCTTGTTAGCATTCTCCAGGCAGGCCTACAACCACGCTGCCTGCGTGTGTTCGCGCTCTCTCCGACGCGGATTCTTTCATTTATATCCGAATACAAAGACACCATTTGAAGGTATAAGGTGTGAGGAAACTGCCGCTAATGGTTAACAAAAGTACGTGTTTACCATCACCATCCTCGTCCATAGGAAAGTCCTCGCCTCCCGCTTCATGTAGGTCCAACACGTCCGCCATGTTTCTCTGTGTGTGAGTTGTGTGTGGTACGCAACCTACGTACCTACTTACGTACGTACGTAGAAGAATGGTTTACAGGCCGGTGGAGGTTGCCAGTTTGCCAGAGTAAAAAATACGTAATAAGTTTGTAGTACGAATAGAAGTTTATCATTGAAATCGCTTGATTAGTTATATATATATATTAGTTTAGTTAGTATGCTGTTGTTGCTTCTTTCTAAACGCGTAAGAGATGCATTTATGTGCTTATTTATCTTTGCTCTGTTTTGTTTTGTTATTTGCAATGTGTCCTGTATGAGTCACCATTACATGCACAAACACGAGGAAAATAAAGCTGATTGTTATTATGTGCTGTATTTTAGGGCTCCAACAATTAATTGATCATTCATCGATTAAAACAAATATTGTCAACTATGTGGAGTGTCTTTTGTTTTTTTGAAATGAATGAATAAAACACATTCTCTCATTTTTCAGCTTCTTACATGTATATATTTTCTGGCTTCTTTGCTCCATACGACAAATAAATTAAAACTGAATAAATGCTTCTTCTTCTTTGCATAACATCCATATTTATTAACTTTTTCCGACATGTTATGAACTAAATAAATGACTAATGAATCTGACACTCTTGGGCGATAGCACAGTGTGTTGTGATTTATCATCGAACACTAAAGCTCAACGATGATTTAACAAAAAATGATTAATCAAAGGAGAATAAACCAAAACTGTAAAAAAAAACATATAATTCAAATGAAATTTTTGGATTCTTTATTCAGAAAGACCCTTATTCCAACTGGGGCTTGAACCCCAGTCTTCTTGCTGCATAGGTAAGAGTGTTAACCACTACACCAACCGCGTGTCCCGACTTCCAAGTTGGGTTAGTGCCACGTTAGTTCTGTTTTTATCTCTAAGACAATGGGTCCCTGTACACATGTTTAAAATCCACCCTCTGCTATAGGAGCAAAAAGATGTGCTAACAATACGAGTACATTAATTAACAGCAAATGCTGTAATTAAACATTTAATAAGGTTAGTCGGGTTAATTAAGGTATAAAGTAATGAAGTATGTCGGTTAACACAGTAATAACTGTTTATGGAAGTACTGAATAAGCATTACTTGACTAATAATCGAGCATTTATTAGCCATTATTAATGTTGCTTGTGACCCTTTTTGTTAAGTGGACATGTATCCCTTAACTATGACTTCATAAATGCATAAGTAACTAGCCTCATTGTGCATCGTCTTTTCTTTACTTTGAATTTCTCTCTTTATTTTCTCTGTTATTCATGTCATCATTATGTTATCTAATCCAAATATTTAATTTTGACGTCTGTATAAATATCAAATAAATTCTTAGACGAGCAAAGAGTCCAAAAACAAAAGAATTGGTGGACAGCAGGGGGCGCATGTGCTCACATGTTTGCTGGATGCTTGAATATGACAGTATAACAGTATATATAATATATGTATATACATATATATGTATATAAATACATAGACATACATAATCCATCATAAACTTAATAATTTATATAGCACCTTTTTACAACCTGCTTTCAAAACCCAGATTAATAAAAACCAAACAAGATACCAGACAATAAACAAAACAAACAAAATAGTAAGAAGGAATAAAAAGTACAAATGTTCATGGTAATGAAGTGTAAAATAAAAAGGGCCATGATAATGTAGATGAATGTAGCAATGAATGAATGAATAAATTCACAAATTTCAAATGAAGACGTCACAGACTCTGTGAGCCTTGTCTCTTCAGGCAGCAGACATTGGAGACATTAATACACATTTGTGTTTAATTGACATATTGTTACTATACAAACTTTGTGATTGTGTGCAAGAACAACATGGTTCCAGCAAACAGCATGTATTTGTTAGAACGTATTTCTTTTGGCTTTTAATATCTTTTTCAAAACAAAAATACTTTATAGATATATATATATATATATATATATATATATTTTTCTTTCAGTTTAACAGAATAATCCACAATCAACAAAGTGTAGTGAACCCCAGCACATGAGCCTTATCTTATTCTCATTTCCACTGCTGTGAGGAGACAGCAGCACTCACCAGGATACAGAGTAAAGAATTACACATTTTGTGGGAAAGTTTGGTGAAACAAGTGCCTGCATTTGTTGAAAGTTAACATTGCTATGTATAAATAAAGACTTTATATAGAGTAAATACAAGCCTTTGAATTGAAATTTCTCCTTTTCATCTTTGTAAGTTCCCGTTAAAGCTCAGAAAAGTAGAACTTACAAAAATACTTCCCTGTGTTGCAAAAGCCTGATATTTGCAGGAACAACCACAGTGTGACACAAAACAACACAGACTGTTATAATAAAGGTACATAATGAACATAATGAGTTCCTGAGAATCAACTAAGTTTTCTATCTTGATACATCAGCTATATAATAGAGTTGAGTTCCGTTGTCTTCAGATCAACAAGTGCATTTATTTAGTTTAAAAGACTTGTTTAACAATAAAAACAAAAACTCTAGACACTGGAAACCACTGGAACCACTTTTGGGCAATTTATGTTACGTTGTTTATCTTTTTCTTTTTGTTTTCATTTATGAATTTATCTTTATTATCTTAATCATTCAAGTCTATTGTTTTCTTTCTTTTTCCCTCGTTATATTTACTGTATAATCACTTCTGCTTCTTTCTTATTCTTCTGTTGTTATTCTTGTTATCATTTAATTGTTTTTTATTTTTTGTCTTTGTTTGCAACAAATGTTTCTTTGATTTACGTTTTCATGGGAGAGGTTTTCATATAAGCCCTCACAGGTTTCATACCTGACCTTTGGACATCCCAATCATAATATTTTAAATTATGTTTGTGCAAATAAATAAATAAAATAAATTAATAAATTCATTTTACAGCAGAAACTGGGTTTGCCGTGATTGACTTCCTCAACACTTGCCTCTTGCGACGGACGGAGGTTTATGAATTTGCAAAAGGCTGTTCTGCATTTTATGTAACTTCCTCCTTTCTTCTTATATTTTTATTTCTCAATGGTTACTGGAGGAGGAAGAAAAGCTTGTACTGCTCCTCACTGCAACATTACAAGCGACAGCTGACTTTACGGTCGCTGTGATGATTCATGGAAATACTTACACACAGACGCTTCGAAAGGGTTTATTTAAATTTCACTTTGGCTGAAGATTCAAAACTACAACATCTGCATACGTGACGTCGGAGCTCATGGTCGCAGCATGTTTGTCAGAGTTTGCTGGCGTCTCTTTGGTGGATGGCTTGTAGTTGACGTGAGAGTAGACCACACCCTTGGAGAAACAAGGACAAATGGACACTCACTTGTCCCTGTGCATCACCACACATCACCACACATCCACAGCATGAAGGAGGAGTGAACTCACCTCAACATCACATGGACTGGCCACGCCCGTCACCTTCTCACCTGTGTCTGAGAGGCAGAGCAGCTTTATTCAAGGGGAATGCAAACAGCAACACGATACAACGTAAAGAAAACAAATAAAAAGAACATTCTCACCGATTAAGCCACGACGTCCGACTGATGAATCACCTCTGAAGAAAGGAATCAAAATGGCTGTCATTGGCTCATCCTCACAATTATCACCTATTTTTGCATAATCATCACAATAAACTAGAGCTGAAAATTAATCGACAACTATTTGGATAATTGATTAATCGGTTCAATGCTTTTTTCATTGGTTTGTGGACAAAACAAGACATTTGAGAACATCATCATTTCCAGGTTTGACGAACATCGATCAACATTTGTTAAGGTTTTCTGAGATTTTATGGACCAAACGATTCATCGAGAAAATAATCGACAGAGTAATCGATGATGAAAATAATCGTGAGTTGCAGCTCTACAATAAACATCATCAAACTTCATAAAAACAGCTGTGTTGTCGTTGATAGTCCTCACCAAGTCACGCACACACACACACACACACACACCTTCTCATGTATATGACGTAAGCTCCAGCTGCGATGATCCCCAGCAGCAGCAGCAGCAGGACAGCAGCCACTATAGCAAAGACAGTCCCTGATGGTAATGGCATCTCTTCTGGAAGCAGAAACACATGATAGTTCTTAACACTCTGTGTAATTATCCTTGATTTACTCAGACAGTAAAGATACGGAGACGATGACACGCGGTCAGACCTCGTCCCCTGCACCACAAACCTCTGTGAGACGCGGCTTAGTCTAATACAAACATGGCTGACAGTGTGGACACGAGTAATAAGGAGTGGAAATGATTTCTTTACTTTAACAGCTGTTTTTTCTCCAACTGGAAAATGTCAGTTTTTAACTCTTTAAAAAGATGTGCAGTTCAATCACGGCCCTTTTTGCCATTAATACAGTTGTTTGCTTTTCCATCAGTGAAAGTTCCTGGTGCTTTTTTTAGTGGCGAGGTTCCAAGTGAACTGAGCCGATACTAAAGTGTGACATCAACACACTGATTGGTCTAGAGTGTCGATACTCAATATCCATCAATATCCATGTATTAATATCCATTTAGCAGGAGTTGGTGATCTTATTTTCTGACTTTCTGTGTTTGAAATAACTCGGTGACACAAGTTCATCCAATGAGGCAGCAGTAGAGCGGCAGAACAGAAGATTCGAAAGAACCACCAACAACGCCGGTTGGTGGTTGGAACCTTTGGCGCATGACGAGGGCGGGCGCTCGCTCGCCTGAGTTCATAGAAACGCGCGATGAATGGGGGGGCGTGGCTTGAGTGTGAGTGAAAAGCATGATTCACCAATGATGAGCTGGAGGATAAAAGGCAGTCGTCACTTTCACGACCAGCAATGGTCAAATAATTATGCTTAATATAATAATGGAGAGTTTTTGTTGAAATGTAATATCTTTAATAGCGTATGTACCAGGGTTGGTGACCCCTGGTACATACCATAATATACTGTACATATTAGTTGCTGTGTTGCATGACTCATACTCATACTCACCTCGAACAATAAGCTGGACAGTCTGCATAAGTGAACCACTGGGGAAGATTGTAGCGCTGCACGTGTACAGCCCAGCATCTGTCAGTTCAACGTCTTTGATTATCAAAGATAGTATCTCGATCTCCACTCTATCCTTCAGTGGAGAGTCAGAGATATTTTTGCCCAGGTTTGGATTATAAACTGCGATGGAAACACTCTGTCCCTCTGGCTGCTGCAGCGTCCACTGAATCTGAACGACTGTGTCTCCTGTGACACGACACGGCAGGACGACTTCATGGCCAACGTATCCGGTCACTTGGAGCGGGGCGACTTCCTGTGTGTCCACGACTACAACAGATAAGACGACACGATGCTTCATGTTACTGTAGTATGTTATGATTATATTTCCAGAAAGAATATGGTTATTTTTTGTGAAGCTGAGCTGGATTTTCCTGGATGTCATTAAACGCATCATAGCTCCGTGGACCTGCTCTAGTAGTACTGCTGGCCTTTTGTTGAAGCTGCCATTTCCTGTTTGGTTATAACTTTGACTGACGTGTGTTGTCAGCCAATCAAAATGTGATGCATAGTGACAGAACGCCCCAGGCCCAGCGACGTGTCTGGTGCTAGCCCCCACTGTTGTCATCAACGACGTTTGAACCTTTGGCGGGTTTTTGAAGTCAGCTATGGTCACTGCATTAACACCACCGATCAATCATGTTTCTGATCTCCTTCGTGTGAACTTTTCACGGCGATCGTTTGGACAAAAGAAGGAAATGATTTCAAGAGGAAGACCTACACCCAAGAGGTACATCATTTTTACGGTAGTTGGAGTGTTAATGATACATTGATAACATTTCTTAGAAGTGGTGAGGAAAAAACTGTTGATCATAAATCGTGATCAACAGTTTATGATCACGATTTTTAACGTGTTCCCCGCGTAGCTGACGCCTATGCTTATGTGGAAGCTTGTTTTGTGTCATATAGTGGCTTGTGAAACTGCGGTTGCTGAGTGACATAACGGAAGATGTGGTGGTAATGATGCAGTAGCCTATAGATGCGCAGTGGTGTGCGTGTGCGCTGTGGTTGTTGCAGATCAACTGTCTCGTGAATATAGTCGGTGTTTGTGCGTGTTGTTTTTACTGAAGGCCCACGGTACGCTACTGGTTATAACTAAATATAATCATGTTTTAGTCGACAACAATCAAATGGGTCTATTTGTATTGTAACAATGATTCCTTTTAAAATGTAAAGAAAACTATTTTCCAACATGAATGTAGTTAGCCTAAAAAATACTACTGTCGTTTAGGGAACTGAACTCAAACTTAAACTGGTAACACTTCCATAAAGTACAAAAATGGACATTCACGTAAAAAGGTTATGCCCTATTTTTACTCTTTTAGGTTCACATCTGTAATTCTATTTTTGAGTGTGCACTGCTCTCAAAAATGATTTATAAATGCTTTATATTGAAGTTTTTCATTAGACTGTGATCAAGAAATAAATATCAGCCCCAGATATCGTATCAAATATAAAATCAATCCAAACATCTTATATATTGCACACTTGGTGTCAGAATATTGTTTCCACAGTTGAAGACTGAAGTAAATGCATCAGCACTAACATGAAGAAGTGATATCGACATCGAGTCATTCCACGTTTTCACACATGGTCTCACAAATGTTGTAAGCTGCAAACTACACACACACATTCATTAAAAACATGTAAAGCACATCACAGGAATTTTAAAGGTCTGTAAAAATGATCAATGGTTTATAACATTTTCTCTGCACTTTATGGACTAAACAATAAATGACAATATGCAAATGTCTGCATTTACTGTAATAGATGGACTCGTTGCAGCTCTATACTGTGGCGATTGCTCTATGACAGCAGTAATGTCAGAAATGTGGTTATTATTTAACAAAAAACAAGTTTATTTTGTCTTTGCTGCTGTGACACAGTGACTAATGAAAGATATCTTATAAATAAAGTTATCTAACCTTCCACATGACACATGACTGCACAGCTGCAACATGAGGGAGGTTATGATGGTGTGATTGTGTGAGTGACGTCAGAGGAACTGTGCTTAGAATCTGAGACACTGTAAAAGTGATTTTTTATTCTATGAATGTGAAACTGAGTAATAATGATGAGTTACTAAACATGAAATGTCGTCATAATAAAACAGTATCTCAGTAAGTCATAACACTCATATTATGACAAAGTTACATTTGAAACAATATTCCATTATTTATGACTAAACATCTCGTCATTATGACTTTGCATCTCAAAATGAGGACTTTGTTTCCTACTTGACGGAACATATGATAGTTGTGAGATTCTGAAATAGCATCATCTCTATCATCTATCCACTCTTTTTCCAAGTGGCAGGAAATTGGCTTGTAAAACATTTTTAAGTTTAATTTTAAAATAAATAAATACATAAATAAGCTCGCTACTCTACAAGTTCTAATTCTAATTGGACATATAGTTGTGTTGGATCTTACCTGAGAATAAAGTGATGTAAAGCAGCTCCAGCAGCACAATCATTGCACACGATCACTGAAGGTGATGAAAATAACAGAAGCACTTGAACAACACAGTCCTCACATGAAGACATGAAGAGTCGTTACTGACACATTGTCCTTATCATCGTGATCACTGTTGTTATTATTACGACACGTCATCACCCAGGAAACGTACAGATTTGGAGAGGCTGAAGTTTCCGCTTCTCAGCCGCAGAAAACAGCTTCAGAGCAACTGCAAGAAAACACACGAGTTCATCGTCACGACGCGGTGCTGCGTTCACACCACGTTCACACCACGGGAATCGACTCTTCATCACGCGACGTCCATTCACCTGTCAAACAGCGACCCCATGTGGTCACTGTTTGCAGAGCTTTAAGACCGCTCGAGTTCCATTCAGTTTGTGTATGACACCGAATACAAGCACGTGTTCACGTCATCATGTGAACACGTGTGTCCGAAACCAGACTCAGGAAAGTTCTATCATGTTTTCTTTATTTCATGATTCACAGAAAAGGTCACACATGATGGATATTTTTGAACTATCACAAATGTTTTGTGACGTCTTTTTGTTATTTGAGTTTGTCCTGATCGTCCTCGGTCGTCCTCATGGTGCTTCTGGTGTGTTCTTCTAAAGCTATATTCCTCTTAGAGACTCAACATTGATTTTATGTCTTTAGAACGTTGAACACCGGAAATGATGTTATTGAAACTTGCACAACATGTGAAATAGACTTGTTTCCTGTATCTTCTGTGGAGTGGCAAAACTTCAACTTCATTCCAAGGCAACTCAAAGTTATTAGCTGTAGACTTAACTCTACTGTAAAGGTCATGTAAGGGTCATGTAATGGTCATGTAATGGTTTTGCACATTTACCTTCACTTGCCTTACATCCAGGTCATAGTTCCATCCACCACAGCTTCTAATTCTAACGATGCAGGAATATGTGATCACTCAATATTCAGCACATCTATGGACCTATCCATGAACTGTGTATCAAAGTGAGCAAAGAAAGCCTTTAGCTAATGACATCAAAGGTCCTTTCCCTTTAAAGAGGAACGACTTAGGCCAATCCTGCATAATCATTTCAAGGCAGACAGGAGCCAGTGTCATTAAATGTACCCTTTATTATACACTCAGTCCATTTCACCGTTCTTCAACAGGTCTTTGCAGATTTAGTTTGACCAAAATAATAATAATAATGATAACAATCAACGTCTTGTGTTTAATTTCACAGCAATATTGTAGCGGCGAGCGGCCTTTGAAAGGAATCATTTGAGCAGCATGGACACACACAAAGCAAACAAAGTCAGCGTTAGACCAGCTCGAGGTGAGAAGTGCAGAGCTGAGGTGTGACCTGAGAAAGAGACAAAAACAATCATGAATCGTGAATGTTGTAGCTGCTGTGCTGCACAGAGGTGATGCAGAGCTCGCTCACCGTTATAAGCTGCACTTTTGTACACGCTGATGTTGGTCACAGGGTTTGTCGCCTCACATGTGTACTTCCCTTCATTGTCTTTAGTGGCAGAGAACGTGATGACTGAGCCACTCTGCGACACTGCTGATGTGTCGTTGTTGAAGAACCAGGAGAAGTCACAGTCTGGCTGAGAGTCAGCGGAACACGTCAGTGACACGCGGCTGGAGTCTGACGTCACTGGGTCAGGACCAGTGATGCTGACACTCACAGGGCCATCTACACACACACACATACACACACACACACTATAAACACCATACAAAATGGTTTAATGTATGTTGTGATTGAAGTAAGTGGAACACTGCTCCCAGTGTCATTGTACATTAAGCTTATTCTATTAAAAAGTCACATATTTTAACATTCACATGTTGTATTTCAACGTCTGTAGTCACATAGACACATATGCAAATGAACCACACAATGGGACTATTTCTCATAACCTAGTTGTTCAATAATGTACAGTCTGTAAATCTGCTGATACTTTGTGATTAGTCATCATTGACTCGATAATTAATAATAATTTATAATTTTAAAATAATTATAAAATGTATGTTCATTTTGAAATGAATTCTCCCATTGACAGTTGTGTGTTTCATGCATAGTTACATTTTTGTCGTAAAGTCTCCTCTCATCGCGAGCAGCTTTGTTTGTGCACATGCAACATGAGTTTTGTTCTTCATCACTCGTAACACTCACAGTTAACCAGGAGCTTGTATTGTTGGCTTCCATGTCGAGCAGCCTTATTGGTCGCGAAACACTGATATGTGCCGTCGTCGTCGACCGTCACTGGAGTGAAGAGCAGTGTGTTGTTGACAGTGTGGACGTTCATGTGTGTGTCAGAGGCAGAGGCGTTCATGTTGAGGAGTGTGTCGTCTTTCGTCCAGTAGATGGCGTCGTAGGGTCCAGTAACTTCACAGCTGAGGGTGAAGTTTTCAGAATTGATTGGAAGTGTGTCGTGGTGGATCATCACTGACTCTATGGCCTCTGGAAACACATCACAGTCAACGTAGACGATGAAGGACAGTGAAGTTCAGAAGCAGTGACCTCATGGTCAATGGTCTGTATTTATGCTGCTTTTACCATTCACACCCATTCACACTACAGCAACATGGGGTTGAGTGTCTTGCCCAAGGACACACTGGCATGTAGACTAGCAGAGCCGGGAATCGAAACCACAACCTTTGAGTTGAAAGACAACTCACTGGACCACGTGTGACCACGTGTGACCACGTGTGACCACGTGTGACCACGTGTGACCACGTGTGACCACGTGTGACCACGTGTGACCACGTGTGACCACGTGTGACCACGCAGAGCAAACACTGCTACTTCTACCGTACCATACAGCACTTGTGTTGTATTTAGTTACGTTTCATTTTTAATCATAAACATGTTGTTATGCAGTTTGTGTAGAGGTGGTTATTGACTGGTGTTGCTAACAATGGTTTTTAATTTCTGATGTAAATGGAACACAGCATCATGGAGACGTGTGTGGATTTACTGCAGAGTTCTAGTTACAGTCAGACGTATGAACGTCTGAGTTGAGGGAACAAACCAACCAAGATGGCTGCCACTATTTACTTTTACTGTTCATATTTGTCTCACAGTAAATCAGTCACCAAATACTGCGTTTTGGTAAAGCTGGTATAGCTGGTATAAGTACTGGTATAGCTAACCCAAAATAAGTTTTAAGTCCATGTTTTTCTGTGACTTCTCAGAACGAGGTCCTCTCAGAGGTGATGTCACTGCCAGTTCTGACCTCTGACCTCTGATGTTAGTGTAATGCAGCCTATCCACACATGTTCGACTCATTGGTCAAAGGAAACAACGTCGTACAGGACAAATGTGAAAATGTAAAGCTGACAAGAAAATGTCACGACTGAACGGAAGCCTGGCTATTTGTGTTCAAGCTGAAATTGAGGGGCTTTTTGCAGATATGGAACGTGGAAAGTATGAACTCAGCCTAAGACTTGACTATTGTCCTGGGATGGATGATAAGTCAGTGAGCCCCAGCATCACAAAGCCACATTTACATTCTTGAGTTTTCTTACCAATAACTGTGACCATCTTAGACTTTGTGCTGTTCTTGGTCGTCACACGATTGTGTGCCATACACGTGTATTCTCCGCTCATGTTGAAGGTGAAAGGTTTGGTTCTGAACACTGAAGTATCGGCCACCTCGGTGCCATTGAACCACCAGCTGAACTGACCGGGAGGCACCGACACGGCAGAACAGGTGAAGGTGGAAAATCGTCCTTCCTCAACAAACGCTGGTCCATGGAAGACAGGAGCGTCCGGTCCAACTGAACAACAAAGGACATTTCAAGAGAGTTTGGAGATCACATCCTCATGCCACCCACCCTTACAGGCAATCGTTCATAAATATTTTCTGGGTCAAATGTGTCTACAACTGCAGAAGAATGAAGGACATCTGTAGATTTGACTCAAATCAAGTATATTAGATTTATTTGTCTTATTGTGCAAAAGTGCAACAGCTGCTGCAGCAACATCCTGTTTAATTTATAACATTAATAGAACTAATATTGTACATTCTCTAGAACGCATGAAAAGGTAAAGGAAAAAATATTAAATTATAAACTGCGACATAAAAAAACCAGATACTCAAACTCTGTAAAAACAAGGCATTAAAAACTCAGCGATATCAGAAAGAGAAGTTCTGAAAAGAAAAATATTTTCGCCTCTGCAGACAATTTCATGCAAATATCCAGACTTAAGTGCAGGTCTGAAGCAGCTTAAGGTCCTCAGCTGGTTTTAGGGGCCCCAGGTTGAGAGACGGTCCCTGAAAAAAAGAATCTGTCGCAACGCACGTGCTCAGCATGACGCACTATAAAACTGGCGGCTATGAACATGTGTCACAAATGTAAATGCTTTCAATGTTACACTCACAGTTCACATGGAGCTTGTCAGTCAGGCTGGTCATATTTCCAAGAGGATTGGCAGCCATGCACTTATAGTCTCCAGTGTCGTTGCGTTTCAATGGGTTGAAGGTGATTGTTCGGTTATTCACGTCGAAAACGCCTCCTATTTCACTGCGTTCTTGCATTCTGGTTTTTATCCAGTGAATCATTTCAGGGAATCCACTCATATTGCATGTTAGCATGTATGGATGACCTTCCCTGGGAGGATTCATCCACGATTCCACGCGGACGTCTTTGATCGGCTCTGGAAGGAAGAAGAGGTTTGGATTTATCGTCTCACTGGGGTTATAGACTTGTTCTGTTCTGGTCGTGAAGTGGAATCTACTTTCATTCCAGCTGTTAAACTTAAAGATCAGCGTTATGATGCAAGGCCAAAACATTTCAATACTCTAAATGAGGTTTCTGCAACGGTAATTATTATTTATTAGAATTACCGTTATATATTATTATTATTATTATTTCAATACAACCAGGGTCAAAGGGAAATAGATATATGTGCACTGTCTTTACATATATTCAGACTTTCTTTATATATACACACACACATATATATACATATATATATTCAGACTTTCACTGTATGTGTGTGTGTATATATAGAGTATGTATACTGCATACATATACACACACATACAGTATGTGTGTGTATATGTGTATATATACACACAATATAGATACAGTGTCCATCAGACAGGTTAATCTTAATAAACGAGTGCAGTTGATGGCTGACGTGTTGCCACGGTGAAGGACTCTACCATAGACTTTGAGAGTGGTCCTCCCCAGAATCAGCTGTCCCTCAGGTATGATGGTGAGTGTGTACTCCCCGCTGTCCTCCAGTCTCAGGTCTCTGAGGTCCAGGCCTCCGGTGGCTCGGTCCAGTGAGATCCTGTTGTTATATCCGTGTTCTGTGTAGTTGTTGGACATGGAGGAGGTGATGATATTAAATGACACAGCTGAGGAAGTGTTGCTAAACCTCCAGCTGACGGTGGAGAATGGCTTCTCAGAGGGCGACAGGTTTGTGGTGAATCTCACGGAGCCCCCCACGGCTCCATGCAGGGGCCCCTGAGGTAAGACACCTTCACCCATGCACATACCTATGTAACCTGAAGAGGAGATTAAGAGTGACGAAGTCTGGAGTGACAATAAAAGCAAATCACAGAACATGACGCGTTAAATCAGCTGAGACACATTTTTCATCTTAATGGAACTCTACCTGACAAAACAAGCATCACTGCTGCTCCGAGCATCATCTTGACGTCTGCAGTGTCTCACCGTGTCTCACCGTGTCTCACCGTCCTCCAGCCAAATCTAAACAGAAGAGTCACAGGTGCTTGAGCTCTTTTATTCTCCCACACACACTGAGTACACCCATCCATCCTAGCGGTGTTTACATACATCTAAATCATGGTGAGTCAGGAGTGACTTAACCTGGAGTAACCTGAACTTAACTCTGTCTTTGTTGACATGGTCCCCGATCAGAGGTGTCTCAAAGAATTCTGGGGGCCTAAGGCAAAAAGGGATCTGGGTGACCCACATCTAACCAAAACAAACCAGCAAATCACCCCCAAAGATTTAAATAAATGAGAGTGTGAGAAATGTCTCCTTCATGAAGGTAAATATCTTTCTGCTGCTACAAATAAAAAAAAAATATCGATGTATGAAACTATGTATGCTGTCATTTTTGGTTCCTGAACACGTGACTTTAATTAAGCAGCAAGTTTTAATGCAGACTACTTGGCAAGTTACATATTTAAGCAGAGGTTCTGTTCTCAGGAGGGAAGTGCTGTGCGTCAGCTTTATGAGCTTCTCAGCGAGTGCTTTTGGTCTTTATAGGCTTGTGTTTGAGACACAGCATTCCTCGAGGAGGTGGATCAAACAGATCCACGAGACAATTCGCCTCCTTCACACAAATTCACAAACAACTTCATTGACTGAATCTTCAAATTAAAAAAAGAGAGGATAAAATAACAATACAAAAACACCGCACTCAGATACGACTTTACTGAGATTTATTTATGTTCAGAGCTGAATATTCTCTTATCCCCATGGTTACCAACCTCGGGGGCGCCAGAAGTTACATGGGGGGCACAGAGCGTTGTCTGCTCTGAGGTTGTTAGCCGCTATATGATGGCTGTTGGTCGTTGTCATGTGAATTTGGCCGGAAAAAATTAATTGTCAAAGGCCAAAATGTCTGGTGGGAAAATGTAATCAATGATTATTAAATATTCTTTCAAGTGAATCTGACTGTAAAATCATTCTTTAAAATGTATTTTTTATTTTATCTCCTCGAGAGTTTCCCGTGTCATCATGTGGTCATGTGACTGATGAGTTTGTAGCTCAGGTGACAGGAGGGTCGTGACAGGGTCATGTTGTGAGGGATGGATTTCATACAGCTCATTTTGAAATGAACTGTTTTAACAGCCTCAGAATCAATGTCATGGTTAAATGTGTTGTTGCAGGAAAGCTGGGGGGGGGGGGGGGCTGTCTCTACTGCCCCTGCTGTCTGTTAGTGGAAAAACAGCCTTGTAAGGAGTTAGGAGTCCTCACAATCAGGAGGTCTAGTGAAGTCTCGGGTCTCGAAGTCTCCACACTTTTAAAACAGTGAGGATAAACAATTTGTACAGTGATGTCAACACATATACATATATATATATATACATACATATATATATATACATACATACATATATATATATATATATATATATATACATACACATATATATATATATATATATATATATATATATATATATACTCCGAAACTGTAGTGGGAACTCTGAAGGGGAAAGAGACAAAATAATGACTAACCCTAACCCACAGTTCATACAGAGGTTTGGAATGTTCTGGTATTCAAAAAACAAGCATTAAGTGCCCAGAATAATGTTATGACATTCAAAAACATTCAGATTCTTTAACTGAGATAAAAAAGAGTCAAACCCACAAGGTAAATCAAATACCAGTGAACCAATGTTGATCTATTTTCACTTTACAACCGCAGTTTAATACAGAAACTGAACATTCCTGACAGAAGGAGTCACGCTACAGCTCCGTAAATCTTTATGAGCTCTGAATTGAGCTCTGTTTTCCATGTCTATAAATGTGTCATTGTAAAAGTACTGTAAATGTAAATGTGAACAGGACCATTGTTCAGCAGACAGACACAGTTTACATTTAAAACCAAACACCCTTTGTCAAGAGTCACAGTGTTCAGCTTCTTAAGAGCAGAACGTATATTGAAAACATTGTTCCTCATGATAGAAAAAGAAATTATCAATAATATATACACAGAATTGCAAATACACAGAGAAAATACAGCTTAAACATACACAAAATTACACAAAATACAGACCTCACAGAGACACACAACCACTCACACTCACACCTATGGTCAGTTTGGCACCAGAACCTCCCTCGAGCCTCATGTGAAGGATACAATGGTAGAAGATGGATGGATGGAAGGAAGGATGGAGATCTTTCAATTGGATTGACCTGTGACCTCTCCAGAGTGTTGCCACTGCAAAGCCTTACCACTTAAATAAGTTAATATTTAACAGCTTTGAAATGTAGCTGATTTGTATCTCAGAAAAACCTCAATATTGACATTATCCTGTCACCCACGCTGAATCTTTATCACTGAAATAGTAAAATATTTGACTATACATTCACAGAAAAACTACTGCCTCTGTCACTATACTCTGTACTGTGGGTGATTGTTTCATTTTATCGTAAATGACTGTACATTGACAGCTGTATCTTGACATAATCCCATATACTACTTTATTTACAGTTTTCAGTGAATATTGTATGTTTAGGTTCATTTTAGAGGAATTTCCAGTAAAAGCCACAGTTTCCATTTACAGTTAAAAACCAGTGGCATAATTTACAGTGGAGATACTGTGTTATGTAAATATAAAAACAAATTCTGCAATATAGTCATTAGTAGATAACGAATCAGATAACTGTTCTGATTGATGTGTCTTTATCTTTGTGAATGATTGATTACCTGCTTATCTTCTTTTTTAATGTCAGTCATTCTTCTTACAAACTCTGCAGTGGTTTAAATAAAGACAACGCTGCACTGGGAGAGGGCAAGGTCAAACAAACACACACACAAGGTCAAATAAACACACAAGGTCAAACAAACACACAAACAAAGTCAAACAAACACACAAACAAGGTCAAACAAACACACAATGTCAAAAAACACACAAACAAGGTCAAACAAACACACAATGTCAAACAAACACACAAGGTCAAAAAACACACAAACAAGGTCAAACAAACACACAAGGTCAAACAAACACACACACAAGGTCAAATAAACAAACAAAGTCAAACAAACACACAAACAAGGTCAAACAAACACACAATGTCAAACAAACACACAAGGTCAAACAAACACACAGGGTCAAAAAACACACAAACAAGGTCAAACAAACACACAATGTCAAACAAACACACAAGGTCAAACAAACACACAAACAAAGTCAAACAAACACACAAGGTCAAACAAACACACAAACAGGGTCAAACAAACAAACACACAAGGTCAAACAAACAAACACACAAGGTCAAAAAACACACAAGGTCAATCAAACAAACAAGGTCAAACATTGTTTGTTTTTCAATTGCACCCACACTCTTGACAGTAAGCATGCAACAATATTTATTTTTTACTGCTACTATTACTGCTGCGGCTATTGTTAGTATTACTAATACTATTATGACTATTATTACTACCATTACTTCTACTACTACTATTACCACTATTGTCAGTATTACTACTATTATAACTACTACTATTATTAGTATTACAACTACTACTACTGGTAGTATTACTGCTACCACTATTGTAAGTATTACTACTAGTACTACTACTATAACTATTACAACTACTACTACTGCCATTACTTCTACTACTAATCCTACCACTATTGTTAGTGTTACAACTACTACTATAACTACTACCGTTACATCTACTACTACTATTACTACTACCACTATTGTTAGTATAACTACCATTACTTCTACTAATTAATACTACTAACATCACTTCCATTATTACTATTACTACTACTAAAACTACTTATTACAACAACAGTAATTGTAACAAGGACATTTCTTCCAGTTATTTTAAATCATTTTAAGGTTTAACATAAGGACTCGATTGACCTGTGACCACTTCACTACATAACCACTGAAATGAGTTGTCCTGAACAAGGGAATTCTTTTGACAGTATGCGGGAGGTAAATTTGAAATATTCTTATTTTTTTATTACTTAAATGTAAGTATGCAACAGTGTATAATAATAATAATAATAATAATAATAACGTGACCTGAACACATTAGAGCAGGTGACCTGAATCCACCCTGTGCTTGACCTGAATCATGTGAGTGATTGAGCAGTGCAGTGAAGCTGATAGCATCTCACCTCACACTATTACAGCTGCTTTCATCACCTCCTTTGTGCTTCATCCAAACAGCTCATGTCAAATTCATGCGTTCACACTGTGTGGAATAAACGTGTTTGTTAATTTTTATACAAGGTGTCATAAATATTTGCAACTGACATAAAATCTGAACTCTGAAACCCTTGTGTGTAATCGAGGAGTGTTGCAATGATTTTCCATCCAACACTACAAGGACACAGCAGTTATCTACGTCTACATTGTTGTACTTTGTGTTAAGTAGTATGCCGATGATGTCATTATTATTGTTGAATACACTCTCACTTCACAGACATCCGTGGGCGTAAAGCATGGCTTATTAACTTATTAAAGTTTTACACAACTTTTATCCACCAAATGTTTATCTTTGTAGGTTTTAGACATTGAAGACTGTTGGTCTACTGCTGCCTTGTTTTCACAGGAGGAAGATTATAGATAATCCCAATTAGACCATTTGCTCTCTCATCATCCTCCTCTTCCTCACATATACTTCACACACTGGTATAGTGACATTAGAACAAGATGAAGTGAGAGATACACATACTCCGATCACATACCCTGGTATAAACAGTAGAGCAGTGTTCTGATTTTCCATCAGAGGAAGCTCACGTATAACTGGCGGGACAAATGAAAAAAACTATTTAACAAGTGCCTAAGGAAAATGTTTCCATTCAACGTGACCTTTTAAGCAACAAGTGGTATTGCCCCCTGGTGGCCATTCAATGAATTGCCACTTCCTGGTTAGACTCACTGTGCAAACAAGGAGACTACATCCACATTTTAAATATGTTAAACTTCATGGTTGTGGAACTTTTATGAAGTGGGTTGGGTTTACAAAGGATACTTTGTAGTCTTTAAAATGTTTATTGATTATATATGTGTATATATATATACAGTGTATATATATATGTATATATATACACACACACACATATATATATAAACAACATACACATATTGTCATACGTAGCATGCCGTTTACACATTTGAATTAAATAAGAGCTTTGAGGGTATAATGCATCTGTATTAAAATGCAACAGAGTGAACTGTATTATGGTAGAGTTGTATAAATAAATGGAAAAACGATAATAATAGTGGTGATTTTCTGTGAGATTGTTCATCTGCTGAGTGCGTTCACGTTTGATTTTCTTTCCTGTAGAAGGAAACGTTTGCAGATGATTAGAACGACTGTTATCTGAACATAAAAGAAATGTAAAAAAAGGCTCAAACTCACGTTCAACGGGAGACATTATTTCTCACTGTGCCTGTGATCTTGTACACATGTGAATGTTCCCCCTCGACAGTTTTCTTTTCTACGAGGTCAGAACAGAGGCTTGTTTTATGCTTTATGAGATAATGATTATAATGATTTATCTTCATTGTCTTGTCTGGATACGATGGGTAAGGTGTAATAAACACTGACCTTGTTGATATAGAGGATAATTACTGTTGACTCTGAAAAATAAAAAGTGTGGCTGAGATCTAAATCAACAATTAACCATATAACAATCCTTACAACCAGTGTGTTGTGCTTGGTGAGGATACCAAGCCATTACACTATTCTATACATTTTTAATATTAATATTAATGTGTTCATGCAACATGTATATACGCTTTTCAAATATTTTCAGTCTATAATAATAATAATAATAATAATAATAACCAGATTTGACTGTAACATCGGTCAACACCCAAAAAATGAATAAAACAAACAGAGAGTTAATTATCATTTTACCTGAACAGTATGTATTCACTTAAAGGAATTGATAAATCAATCAGAAATATTACATAAGGATTTAAACCCTATATGTATTAACATTAATAATATTAATAATACATCCATCCATTATCTACCGTGTTATCCTTCACCGGAGGGTCGCAATCATTTATTTTTCACAAGATTAAGATTCATAAAAAGTTGATGTTAGACTTTACAGTCCTTCAGAACTCTACTACACAGATGTTCTCATATTTTAAATGTGCTCTCTAAATAAAATTTGAGTTGTACATATACTGTATATATATATATATATATATATATATATATATTTATTATACTTTATTGTAAGTAAAATACATTTGTATTTATTTATTTAAGAACACCTCTGTGCACTTCCTAAAGCAGGCTTATAATCCTGAGCTCACCTTTTCCCTCTAACCACAACACACGCACTTATTCCAGTCACCACTGCAATGATGAGACAAACTCCAGCTGTGATGATTAAAGCTAGACCTGCTGCAGATGAGCAGCCACAGTCTGAGGAATCTAAAAAAAAAAGAGGAACACATTAAGAAGACAATTTGAAATCCTAAATGTTTGAATGGTTTATTTGTTTCCTTTTGTCACCTGTGACTGTGAACTCATGGTGTGTCGTGTGACTCCGTCCCGTGACGGTGTTCTCAGCAGTGCAGGTGTACGTCCCGCTGTCAGAGTCTTGGCTTGACTGGATGATGTGCACAACCTCATGACCATACGTTGGCTTTCCTCTGAAAAGCCAGGTGAAGTTTGCTGCTGGAACAGATTCAGTGGAGCAGTAGAGAACGGTCAAATCTCCAGCAGGGACAGATTTGGGTCCGATGATGGTCACATGGTCAGGTCCATCTGTAAACACAGTTGAACAGTCGGATCACATGGAGTTCTATTCTGTCAACTCACTACATTCAAATGTATCAGAAACTTAAACTGAACAAACTTTGCACACTCAGGGATTATTATCCAAGATTCTTTTTTAGAATAAATGATGTGTGTTCACACCGTAAGTGCTTAAAATCTGTCACATGACCAAATCACATACAATGTGCCACTCCTGATTGTAACGAGTTGAGTGTGTCACAGTCTGTTGCGATGATCAATCAGCGTTGAGATGTTACTGACATCACTGATGTCTCCGATGTCATGAAGTTGTTTCAGAAATGAAAGTCGGTGGTCATCTGCATATACACAACACTCCTACTTCCACTTCTACGTACAATCCCAGGAGCTCCGCCTCTTCTGGTGGAAATACACGGGCTTCCCGAAATTCTGTCACGCGTGTAACACGTGCAACAGATGTGATCTGCACGAAGATTCGTTTCAGTGCGATAGATACGGTGACAGGTGGCGTCGTGTTCGGTGTAAACACACATGAAAGAGTTCATGACCGTCCCAGAAATAGAAATAAAGCCGTTAAACCGTTAAATATAATTGATTGTACGAAAACAATGAACCATATATACAATATATATATATGATATATGCTACATTACAAAGTCATTTGTTATTATTTACAATTAAACGGAAATCAATGTTCATCTTAAAAGTTCAAAATTAGTACTTTATTCACACAGAGACAACATCAAAAATGAAAACCTTCCATTTTTGGACCCAGACATTAATCACCTTCATCCTGCTTTGAAATATTATGGGATATACTGTATGTACAGTTCATTTCAAACATAAAGATCATGCAGAAAAACAATTAACAAAAGTTTTAGCTCTTTGAGCTAAAAGGTGAGATTATGTTGATTTACAGCAGTATTCTCATATAAAAATTTTAAATAGTTTTTGAGATTTTAGTACTTTGGCTTCTGCTGTTTTGGCGTCCTGAAGCTACCGTTTGAACACCTTGTTACATAACAGCTCAAGTCTTAAACTCACATTTGATGACAAGACGCAGTGACTTGCTGATTCCATCACTGACACCATTTGACACGTTGCACCTGAATGGTCCCCGGTCATAGCGGGTCACATGACGTATCGTGAGCGCAGAGCCTCCATCAGTGAGCTGGACTCTGTCACTGGCCGTGACCTCAGAGCTGCCGTTGAACCAGAGGAAAGAGAGGGAGGATCCAGAGGAGGAGCAGGACAGACGGACAGAGGTGAACTCCAGCACCTCTGTGGTGTTTGATGTCACCACCACATCAGAAACCTGCACTGTGGAGGAAGAGAAGAGAAGATGACAGCAAAGGTTCACTTGTTTTGATAAGTTGACTGAAATACAAAGTGCAATTGTGAGAGACACCAAATAAAACAGATGTTATATTTGAGTTCAGGTAGGACTGAGCAAATAAAATCTCCACACACCAAACTTGATTTCCAATTTTAATTGATTTTTTTCACTTCTTAAAAACAAACAAAAGACAAAGAAACTATTCAAAGCAAGTTTTGCTCTTAGGGTTCAAGTGGAAGAACTTTTAAAACACATCTTAAACCCATTTTTACTCTTTGGCTTTCAACCCGGGATGAGACATTGCTTTGTTATCTTTTTATAGTTTTATTGTATGACTTTTTCATTTGTGTTTTTATTAATACTTTCTCAGTATTTTATTGTTTTATTGTTTGCTGTCTAGGCCTATGATGTCATTTCTTATGTTTTATTTATCTTATTTATCTTTGTTGTACGGCACTTTGTTTCAGCTGTTGTTGTTTTTTAAAGTGCTTTATAAATAAAGTTTGATTGGATTGGAAGTGCAACAAAATACAAGGCTTGAAGTAAGCTTATAAATAAATGGCAGGCTTCTCTATAAAAGCAACATCTAAGATCTAGGAGTCCAAGGGGAAATTAAAAAGAAAACCACATTTCAGAGAAGCACACTTCTCTGACTGGAAACTCAAGTTTACTCACTATTCTTACTCTCCTGCACCAAAGTCCTTGGAGAAAAAGAGTGATTTTAACATCTATCACTAAGTTTAAATATGTTATTTTATGGCTTTTGTGTTTGAACTCCTTCATCTGGATGTGCCTCAGTGTCACAAAGTGACCACACGAGGCAGCAGTCGACCAGCAGCTCCAGTGTCGTTTTGAGCTGAAAAACACAGACTTTCCTCTATGGACTTTGGTGCAGGAGAGTGAGTGGTTTGCGAGCCTCAGTTAAAAAACAGTCGTACACTACACTCCTTCTGTTAAAGTAAATAAACACGTTGTGACTTACCCAGCACGGACAGAGCAGAGGGCTGAGATGTTTCATGTCTCATAGTTTTGTTGTTAAAGGCCTGACAGCTGTAGTTACCACTGTGACTCTCTTCAATGTTCATCAGTCTGAGCTCTGCTCCAGTGTAAGGCAGCTGGTCTCCATTGAGGAACCAGTGATACAGAGCTCCGGGTCTGGAGACAGCTGAGCAGATCAGGGTCACATTGGATCCTTCTTCATAGAATTGTTGAGATGGAAACAGCTTCAAATTAATATTTTCTGGGCCGACTGAATAAAAAAGACAAAAGAGTATGACCAAAAAATGTGTCTGCAACAAAGCCAACACTGTCATGGTTACTGCAGCGATTGTAAATGAAACTCTGTGCAGGGCAGTGACTCACAGCTGATGGAGAGTTTCAGCGGCTCACTGGTGGAATTGCTGAAATTATTGAACACGTGGCACTGATATGGTCCTTGGTCATAACGTGTCACACGGACGATCGTAAGCGTGGCGCCGCCATCGCTGAGCAAGACTCTGTCGCTGGCTGTGACCTGAGACGTGTCGTTCAGCCACAGGAAAGACGGAAATGATCCGGAGGAGGAGCAGGAGAGACTGACCGAGCTGCTGAATTCTGATAAGTCTGTTGTGTTGGGGGTGATCACCACGTCGGAGATGTGTGCTTTGGATGGAAAAAACATGTTAGAAGTGACACACCATTTAAAAGTGATAGTTTAGGTTTTTCTTTTTTAATCGAGTTGTATGAGGGTCTGACACTTGAATGGAAACATGTCTGCCAGTGGGCAATATCAACTGCATGGCTGATGAAGCAGTATTAAGTATTAAGCTGTATTTGACTTTGGTGCTGGAGCGTTGTCACTGACCAGCATCAAAGTCCATACAGAAAATCAGCAGTTTTACAGGAATTTTACTCCATCAGTAAGTCTAAATGTGTTATTCTGCCACTTGAGTGTGTGAAATCTTTTTTATGCAAGTGACACAAACTGTGACAAACTTTGTCTCTGCAAGCTAAAAACAAAGATTTCCTCAAAGGAATCTGGTGCATTTAAAAACTATGTAGTCATATGACAACAGTTTCACTTTCGCTAAAGACTTCTTTCTAATTTGTTTATTTCTGCTGAAAGTTGGGGTGTAGACGTCTGGAGACTGATTAGCAGGAGTTATTCTAGCAAGTTAGTCCATGTGGTTCAAATTAAATAAATGGTTGCATTGGGTTATTTAATTTTTAAGTCCAGACAATGTTATTTATTGATGGGTATTAGGAGGTTTTAAACAAATAAGATTAAAAAAAAACAAAGCTTTATGTGATCTAAGTACCAGGGGCTATTTGTTTGACCTTTTAGCAACAAGGTGGTTTTAACTCCAACTTACATGTCAGTACAGTTACAACTGCTGTGTGGGATGTTTGATTCCTCATGGTTCTGTTGTTGACGGCCAGACAGGTGTAGTTTCCACTCTGACTCATCTGAATGTTCTTCAGTCTGAGCTCTGCTCCAGTGTCAGTCAGCCTGTGTCCATTCACAAACCAGAGAAAGTGTGCCGCAGGTCCGGAGACGGCCGAGCACGTCAGGCTGACGTCTGACCCCTCAGCGTAATATTCTTGCAACGGAGACATCGTTAGTGTTGTATTTTCTGGGCCCACTGAAGCAAGAGACACATAAGTCACAATAAATCAGAAGTAAATACGAAGTTTGAATTTGGATTATGTTAGAGAGAGAGAGACAGGAAAGAGTAGAAAAACTGCTGTAAACACCAAGTATTAAACAATGACAAAACAGATAAATACAAATACATGAAGTTTGTCACATGGGGGCAGATGTACAGACATTAGCTCGGACAGAATAAACAGTGATTTCATACAAGAAAAAAACCTCTCAAGCACGTATGATGAACAGTTTTAGTATGTTTTAATATGTATGATGATGTGACTCTAATTATTATTATTTTTGTTAATTGTTTAATTTCTACAAACTGTGTTTCCTCTCCGATCACATACCCTGGTAAATACAGTAGAGCTGTATGTCTGATTTTCCGCCACCAGAGGAAGCTCATGTACCACAGTTTGAGAACCATGGTTTTGACGTTTCATATTTGGCACAAAGACAGATTGTGTCGATGTGTTTCCCTCCAGAGTAAGATGAAGGAGAGTTTATCAGTTAGTTAGTGCATGTTTGGTACAATAATAATAATAATAATAATAATGAGTGAAAAGCACAGAGGGAATGAAAAAGTATTCAGTCAAGTCAAGTTCTGTGATATATTGCTTGACCCTTTGTGGATTTCAAGTGTGCAGTGAACTCTGAACTGTCACTGTTCACGTCTGGAGCTCTATACACACCAACACTCCCTCGGTCAGGTCTGATAGTATTGCCCGACAGAGGTCATTTTCAGATGAAGGATGCATTATACAAATACCAAAACTACAAAAACTAGGACAGAAGCTGAAAATTCAAATGAAGATTATCTCAGGTTGTGACTCACATATTATTAAGAGGTTCACTGGATCACTGGTGCCATTACTGACAGGATTTGTCACATGACACCTGAATGGTCCCCGGTCACAGCGGGTCACATGGTGTATCGTGAGAGCAGAACCTCCATCAGTGAGCTGGACTCTGTCACTGGCTGTGACCTCAGAGCTGCCATTGAGCCAGAGGAAAGAGAGGGAGGATCCAGAGGAGGAGCAGGACAGACGGACAGAGCCGAACTCCAGCACCTCTGTGTTACTGGCACTTACTGTTACATTAGTGACGGGAACTGTGGAGTAAAAACACCGCAAAGGATGAAAAACACAGAGACACAGAGAGAGAGAGAGAGTCATGGTGGAAAAAAAATGAAAAAACAAAATAATTCTTCTGAATTGTTTTTTCTTCGTTTCTTTGGGACGGTCATGAACTATTCATTATTCACAAATTCTGTGACCACCGGCTCTACTCGCCTCACCTCACCTCGCCTCGCCTCGGCACGGTTAAGTTGCGTTTCCACAAGCATAGTACCGGCTCTGGCGAGGTTCCAAGTGCGGTAAGTAGATACTATGCGTGATGTCGCCTGACTGCTGGCCACTGATTGGTCAGAGTGTTGCACAGGAAGAGACGTCCGACACAATAATCGAGCCGAACAATGCCGGACTGTAGATCAGTTAAAAAGACTGAACAATCCTAAAAACGTGGGTTCATCTCCAACAACTACCAGGGAAATCCGTTCACGTTGAGTATAGGTACTATTCTGTCGTGGAAAACCAAACTCAACTGTGCCGTGCCGTGGCAAGCTGGGACAAAAGTGGAAAAGGGCTCTATGAGTGACCATAGGCATCTAACCCACCTAACCCCGCATCAGCATTGTGTGGACTGTAAGTTCTTTAGAGAGAGAGAGAGATACATGAACCTACCATGCACCAACAGCCTGCAGCTTCCTTTCACCTGCGCTGCTCCATCTGGTATCAGTGCGACTTTGTACACTCCAGTGTCACTGACAGTCAGACCGCTGAGCTCCAGAGATCCAGTAGATCTGAAGAGTCTGATCCTGTCTGTATACGCTGGTGCAGTTGCATTATGTGCTTGACTCGAGGTTATGACATTAGAAGTGGCGTCGTGGGCGTTTGTGAAACTCCAGGTGACAACCAGGAACGGTGTTTGTGGTGGAGTCACTGTTGTGGTGAACGTCACTGTCCCTCCAACAACCGCAGTGACACTGTCTGGTAGAACATTAGCGCCATGGATTCCACCTGGACGAGACAGGTACAGACACTCAGACACATACAGTCATGATTGTGTGTGTTTGTTTATAGAAATATAGAAACTATAGGGAGTGAGGACAGTTTTACACAACTGTAAAGGACTTTTTGGGAGGTTAGGACCCGGTTTTAGGGTGAAAGTTAGAAGGATTATGGTTAGGCACTATTGCATTATGTCTATGGTGTGTCCTCACTAAGATATAAAACAAGTTTGTGTGTATGTGTGTATCATAAGTGAAGATTACATAACAAAGAACCCAAAAGATCTGTTATGGAAGAGCTCATTATCAAGACATTAACAGTATTAACAGTAGCAAGATTTATACTCAAAGACCATTATCAAAACTGTGATTAAATATAATAGCCGGGTTATTTGTTATACTTATAATAATTATTATTTAGGGACAGACACAAAGTACACACACAAACTGAAGACACACTAACAAAGTTCAAGGTTATCTGTATCATCATTTGTCATCATTTTGACAGTTAAAAAATATCCAAATTATTTGAACAATGACAACAAATTTCCTTCTTTCCCTGTGGATTACTCGTCAGTACAGCGGCACACTTCATTCTGTATCATTACAGCAGCATAGTAAAAATGCTTGCTTCAGGCTGGCACTTGTCCACTCGCCCCCTTCTTTGTTACCTCAGAACGTGCACATGAGTTACATCCATGTTTACCACCTGTTTGCCAAAAGTCACAACAAAGTAAGTAAAACTGATAATTTACAAGCTTAAAAACCTGTGTCCACCAATCACCTTCTAACATATGTATTCTGAGTGTGGGTATCATAGTTTAGAATGCAGCGTTCTGATGCGTAAATCATAGTTTCAAAAGATCAACAAGACTCAAATGTAGAATTATAAAAGATACAGAATGAATTCAAGCATATACATAAAAGTTATCAAGTATAGACATGAGTACATGAATGCTTCAGGAAAGAAAAAGAAAGGAAAATGATGAGAAGATGGGGGATCATTACGAGACAGAAGCTCTGATCTTAAACTTCCTTCAACAGACATGAATATACAGGCAAGATAATATAAAACGTCAATATGTGGCCATAACTGAAAATCATTTTTCATATGTAAATAAAAAAGGGATAAGCGCTCACCTGAGATGACTCCCAGGATGATCAGCAGTATCACGGATGATCTCATATCTACTGCGGCTTCCAGGGACAGTGTTTTCTGACTGGAGGTGCTGTAAATACATGTACCATGTGTCGTGGACTTGTTCACCTGATACTTCACTCTGGAGACTGGGCTGAGTAACAAAAAAAAAAGAAAGACTTATCTCTCTTTAACAACCCTCTCATAAAATCAGACAGCAACTACAACATATTTGAAACAGCTCTGAAAGTAAAATACTTTCATGCTGTTGTAACCTGAACTCAGTGTTGACCACAAAAAATCAGGCATCAACATACATACATACTGAAATATAGATACTTTATATTCAAATAAAAATGTATCAAATATTATATTACTTGTTATCAATGCACAGACTGCAATACACACACACACTGAGGACACTTTAACCATCACAAGGTCACAAGGTTAACATGAACCTAAGCTGAACCTGATTCTAACTCGAACTAAACCAGATCCTAACCCCTAAAAAACCCTTTAAAGTTGTGCGACAGGGAGACCGTAGCTCAGTGGTAGAGCGAGTCATCTTTCAACTTAACACTTAACCCCATGTTGCTCCCGACGGCTGTGCTGGCAGCGTGTGAGTGAGTGAGTATGAAATGTGTGCTGCACACTGAGTGAATGGATGAATGGCAAAACTGTAGTGCTAAGCACACACAGAGAAATTATGTTTTGCTCCATTAGGACCAGATTTTGGTCTCCATGAGGAAAACTGGTCCTGACACGGTCAGTGTTTAGTCAGTGTCTTACTGAGGACACTCACAGACATAATGAATTCCCTAGTCATCACAACTAAATGCCTAACCTTAACACTTTACCTCAACTTTACCTAGACCTAACCCACTTCTAACCCTAACCCTAAAATCAGGTCTTAAACCCCAAAAATCCCTTCAAAGTTGTAAGGACCAGACCAGATGTCCTCACAAAGATACATGTAGAAGAACAACCCACACATACATACACGTTTGTATTGTACCGTTATATTGAAGGTAATTCACATTGATTATCAGTGGAAAGTATCTTCATGACACCAATTTCATTGCTTGCCAAGTGCTTAATCTGAACCTTTTTATCAGTAAACAGCTTCTTTAACTCCTGGTGCATCTCACAGTGATGCTTATTTTTGTATAGTGTCATGTATCATTTAAAAACTCCAGCAGGTTCCAGGTATTTAATTTTTTTTTTTTCATGCTTTCCTCAAGCTTTTATTCCCTGAATGATGCGCAGCCTACATAGAACTGATTACAGCGATGAGATTAATTTATAATCCAGTACCAGTGATAAAGTGATAAGACCTTAGGGTGTACTTAATGTGCTGATAGTCAGGGTATATTTACATTTTTATCAGTGAGAGAGAGAAAGTTAAAGACTGTGGAGTAAAGAATTATGGAGCGAAAACAGTTTATTTTCTGTCCTCTCTTTGAGATTTCTAGGCGTGTCTAAAAATATGATGCCCTTCTCATCAAACATAGTAATGATGTAAAAGCCCTAAATGCACTACTGCCTTTGGTTTGCTAGCGAGTTGAGATGTCCTTGTCCTGTGTATAAATGTTTCTTACCAGACGCTGAAGCTGAGACTTTACTTGAAATTCCTTGAAAGTGAGGAAATGAAGTAGAGAAGAAGAACATAAAGAAGAGCAGACTCCTGCTGTGAGGATGCAATACTACTGAGAAAGGACGAGGGAGACATCGTCAGTTAATAGCTGTTGTGTTTGTGATGTTTTGTGCTGAGAAACCCAAAAAACTGAGGATGAAGTCATGGCTGAGAAGACGGAATCAACTTGGCTTGTGCAAGTTACGGTTCTAAACTAAAGTACATAACATCTGCTCCCCGGTCAGCTCGCTCTCAGTGGTTATTGCCGGGCTTTGCTCACTGTTCTGTCGTAAATATCAAACATGTTTCATACTTACATCTTGAAATCAGGAAGACTCTGATGCATAGGATACACAGGATCATCTGTTAAAATCAGCCAGCGGTGAACCATGAGCACTACAGCTGGGCCTTCACCTCAGACATCATTGCCGAGAAAATTGATCATCCCGGAAAAATGGGAGTTAGGTTCCTGGCTCAGGGGTACCCCAGACCTTTTGACCTGGTGGGGACTTGAACTGGCGATCCTCCAGTTACAAGCCAAGTTCCCTTTCCACTTGGCCACGGGCTGCTGTTCGTCACCATGGTCAGCGCTATGAAATCACATTTGACAAAATAAATTCATGAGAATCCTCAAACTACTATACAATTCCAAATGACTTTTTTTTTTTTTTTTAAGTGTGTCCATGTCCCCAGCACTATTTATGATCAACACTTTTGTCCCCACCACATTTTTTTTTTAAATTTTATTCTCAGTTTTTTGTATGTGTTATTTTTCCTTTTCCCTAATAGGAGTGTCAGAGCCACTCAGTACACTGTAATACAGTGCATATTGTAATGAAAGTACCGAGCACTTTTATAAACAAACTGACGCCCTTGATGTGTCTTACAACACAGACCTACCTCACATGAAAACCAAATCCATTCGTCGGTCTTTCCTTGTGAAGTGGGCGATGGCAGCGTAGTAAAGTTTGTCCTTTGACTTGAGCTCCAAAAGAAGTCCTTTCTCTATGGACATCAGTACCAAAGCTCCCAAACGATCCTCTGATGGTCTCCTGGTCTTAAAGTGTGAACATGACTGTCAGTTCAATGTTGAGCCGGCGGAAGTCAAAGTGCAGCCCGTAGTTTTCACTGTGCAGCTTCCGTGCGCACGTACGTCTCCAACTAATAATAATTTTCGGTCTTGAATTGTCTTTCCACTTTCATAACATTTTCGACTTCCAATTTTTATTATTTGAAGTTTTTCTGTGAAAGACCGCCTTAAAAAAAGGCGATGCTATCAAGCTAGCTACAACATCGCTCTCGTTTCTCGCCGCCATTTTACTGTCTCGCAGCACTCTGGGGGGCGTGGTCTGCAGTTACACCTGCACTGTCTACTTCACGAAGGCCGAGGATCTTTTGTTTTTGGCCCGCCCACTTAAAATCAAACGGTGATTGGTCAATTCGCCCATCACTCTCATTAGAGAAGTCCTAACCAATGAATGAGCCAGCGAACCGGACGATTCTGATTGGATAACATGTTTCAGGACATTAACCCTTTCATTGCTGATAGGAACTTGACAGTAAACTTAACTTTAGAACATAGATGAGAGAAAATGTTTTAAATTGTATTACATTAAATTAGATAGATTTTTAAAAAATATAAATATATATATAGAGATATATATACTGTATATATACATACATACATATATGTACATATATAGATATATGTATATATCTATATATATATATATATTTATATTTAAAAAAATATATATGTATATTGTTTAATACTTTAATACTTTATTTCTCTGAAGGCATAGGCCTTCTATGCCTTCATGACGGTTCCCCACTGCTAAAATCACAAGACATCTATGATTGCCATGATTGATTAGGGCCAAAATCTGGCCAGTTATCCTCTTGTGTGGAACAGGGTTAAGGAGAAGAGAGAGCAGTGGACACACACACGTTAGTTAGTTGCTTATTTTAAAACAATAAGCAATGTTTTTAATCATCCAAATGTTGCCTCGGTGGATACAATACATTTATCTGTGGGGTGACAAAGTTGTAACGGATATTTTACATTAATTAATAGACACTTTTAATGGTTTCCAAAACACACTTAGTTGTACCTTAACTTATTACCACTTATTATCACCTTTTAATGACAAAGTCCATGAGAACTGCAAGTTATAATTAAGTGGACAACAGCATTATATCATCTGCTGTGTACATGTTTCTATGCCAACACTATAGTGGCTATAAAGCAAATTATCTTGTTCACCGAGTGGTGTGTGATTTAGTTGTTTTCCACTGTTGACATAAAGTTTATTGCAAATATATAATGGTTGTAATTTGATAGGAAGATAATTGGATTATAAACTTTTAAACTATTGCCTGCTGCCTCAACCCCAGAATTTATCTGGGTGCTTTTAGTTTGTTTGACTATTGTATTTGGACTTGTTGGTGTTTGGTCTTTCTGTTTTCTTTATCCTTGGGTTTTATGTCTGGGTTTCTGTTCCTTTTTTCCTGTTTTATTTAGTAGTTTATTCCTGTGTACCTAAGTTTTAATTCCCCTTTGACTATCTACACCACAATAATGCCCGCGTCTTATTAGTTTAACCTGTGTCTGATTCTCCCTGCCTCCTTAGTGTATTTAGTCTTGCGTCTAGTGTGTGAGGTATTTTCTTTGTGTGTTTTTCAGTTGCCATTCTCTCCTGCATTAGTTTGTTTTTGCATTTTGCCTTTTTTGTTTTATGAAAGACTCTTTTTTTCCCCTTTCAAACTGCACTTGTGTCCTCATCTTTGTGAAAATGTGCAAGCAGAAAAAGACAAGAACAAATAAGAAAATAAATAGTCTGCTAACTGTTTCTCTGAAGATACACTGCTGAAATCCCTCCCTATAGGCAATGATTGCTATGTGGTAGACCCTAGTGTCTTGTTTAGGAAAGGACGGAAGGAAGGAAGGAAGGTAACTGAATTCAAATTTGTATTCAGCGATTTTGCCCAAACTAATATGTCATGAATTCCTGTCACTCCATTTCTGTGCTTGCAAACGTAGATAAGTAGAATTTTAGTAGTAGTTTCACCAAAGCATTTCAGGTTTCACCATAAGAGAACTTTTTTTTTTACCTTATCAATCTTCCTTAAGTCTCATTTTGGACAGGTTTACTGTGGTCCAGGACAAAGTGGCTACAAAATAAAATAAAATCCACATTGTCCCTTTAAAGTGAACTCCACCAAGTTCACTGCTGCACATTTGTGGAACAATGATGTTCATTACACACACAGAGTTCATATAAAAGTTTATTACAGTGATAATGTGATACGATGTTATCAGAGCAATGATAACTTTATTGGACTCATGAATCACACAAGAACAAAGTGTGTCTGGTCTGTTACACCTGGGCGGTTGACTCGTGTCAAGATGGATTTATTTAAGAAAAAATTACTTGCTCGGATACAAGTAACACTGCTCTTAATTATTTAATACAATTAAATAAATAATTAATGTTACTATTGAATGAACATGATAAGAAAATCAAACGTGAATATTTGAACAGATGGCCTTGCAGACAAATTCTTAAGATATAGATTGTAGATTTAAAGAGATGAAACCTTTGTTTCTAAAACAGTCAGCACTTACAATGTGTCTCACTCAGAGCACTGTTAAATATACACATCTGAACTTATTAAATGTTATATAATCTAAAATACGATTCATTTTGAGAGAGATTTGATTTTTTTTACATTGTATAATAAGAGATCATTTTTCATGATGTCATCAGTGGGTAGATTGTTACCAAAATTTAAAAGGAAACACACTTGGGACGGGGTTGTAAATACACATTTACAGACAAACCCACGGCGATGAAAACACAACCTTCTTGGCTTTAAACACAGAGGCACAATGCAGTGTTTAGATCAACATGAGTGCCCCCGAGGTCAGGACAGTGCAAACCATCATGGACATAGAACCACTGATAATGGGAGAGGAGTCTGGATCAGAGGGAAAAAGAGACATTACTCTGTCTTCTTTGTCGACACACCAGTACAAACACATACGAGACATGTGAGGGAGTGAAAAAGCTCAAATACCACGCAGTCTGTGGACCTCAGAAGCTTCCTGGTGGGTCACAGCGTTACGAGCGGTGCAAGTGTACGCCCCCAGATGATGCTCTTCCATCTCTTTGATGTGAACCACAGGTCCAGGGATCTTCCTGTTCCTGAACGTCCAGAAGAAAGTGGCCTCTGGCAGCGACTCTGCAAAGCAGCTGAGAGAGACCTTCTCTTCCATCTCTGCCCGTCTGGGCTTCTGAGTTACTGTTGGTTTGTCAGGTCCGTCTGAACACATGAGGAACAAGAGTCAGATCTTCAAGAAGACCATAATGACAAAGAGACTGAACAGTAGTTTTTTCCCTTCAGGGGTCACCACAGCGAATCCTGTGTGTGCGTGTTTATGGGTTGTGATTAGATGTGGTTAGAATTAGTGAGTGTCTGAGTCACAGCAGAGTGTTTCTCTGAACAACACTTACAATTACAACTATGCCTTTAAGTTTGAATCATAAACACACCATGGCCTGTTTTCTAGCCATTCAAGGTACTTACAGTAGACATGAAGTCTGCACTCGGCTGTTTGGTAACTGATGGCGTTGCTGACATTACAGAGAATCAGTCCAGTGTCTTTCCTGTCGATGGGGCTGATGGACAACACTCTGTTGCCATGGTGAAAGCTGAATCTATCTCCAGAGACCAGAGGTTTGCCGTCTTTCAGCCACAGTGTGCTGGACACCAGGCCGTCAGCGTCACAGGTGATATTCACTGAGCTTTTACCTTCTATTAAGTTCTCTGTGGGGCAGGATATGCTGGGGTTGGACACGGAGGCTGTCCACAAACATCATACACAAACATAATAAGAAACTCTACGACATTATATTATATTATCAGTGTTGTCAGAATTCAATAAATGATGAAAGCGTTTCAGTCGTTCTTCCGGTCACAGATTCATGAATCATACTTACTCAGAACTTCCAGCTTGACAGTTCCTTGAATGTGCTCTCCTCCATGTGGGATGATGATGAGTTCATATTCCCCACTGTCTTTTTCTGTCACATTGCTCAGCACCAGAGAACCGGTGGATTTGTCCAGGATGATCCGGTTCTCATAGCCCTGTCCCACAATGTCGACACTGGTTGAAGTGATGACATTGAAGGTTGTGTTGAAGCTCCAGGTCAGAGCCAGAAATGGTTCAGCTGCAGGTTTCACAGATGTTGTGAAGGTCACACTCTCTCCTGTCGCTCCACGGAGGAAATCGACAGTGATCGCACCGGATCCGTGGCAAAGACCTGCCGAAGAGTCACTTATTTCAAAACTTGTATTAATACGATAAAACAAATAGTTCCCATGATGTATTTCTTACCTGTTGACAGGAGCACAAGTACGGCTGAACAAAGAAAGGTGTTCTTCATCGTGTCCTGCTCTCTGTTTAGTCTTACTGTGAGGCTGTGTTACCTTCTGCTGCTGGTGCGAGTGCAACAGTGGAAAATCAGTCCCTGAGATTATCTGCAATAAAAAAAACACGATATCCAAGCTAGGCTTAATTATTACCTACATTATTATACACTGTAAACCCAGCTTTGTTTGAGCATCACATTATATAATCACAATCCTGGGTAGAGACAATTTAAACAAGGTTTTGATCGACTGATTGATTACTTAGACACTGTTATTAAAGACATATGAAGCAGCAAGCCAGAGCATAGATTACAGATCATGTTCAACACATAAACCTTCCTAATGCTTTAGAAACAAAGACAAAAAACATCATCAGTGCACCAGATCATTTCTGGATTTTGAAAAGACAAGAAAGTGCAACTCATTCTAAATTCTTCATCAACATCTGCCAAACTCTAAGTCACCAGGAAGGAGGTATTATTATAATAATAATAATAATAATAATAATAATAATAATAATAATGATAATGATAATAATAATAATAATAATAATAATAATAATAATAATAATAATAATAATAATACAATAATTTCTCTTGATTTGAATATGTTTGTCATGGAAAATAACATTTACATTTGTTTACCACTTATCTCGCCATACACATTCCTGTAGCTTCATACCAGACATTCACCTTTGACCTAAATGCTTGACTGGCCTCTGAGCAGTTGTCCATCTTTGCATCAACTTTGATCTAACTTTATTTCTTCATCAGACACCTTACGACAGTTTTTGCAACACCAATGTTCTTTTTTTTTTTTTTTACTTCCTGTTTTAAGCCAAATTTACACGATGTGACTTTTTGTGTCCGGAAAGGGGCGGGGTCACGTAGTGTTTTATGACCAGTCCCAAAAACTTGTGGTCAAACAAAAAACATGTTGAATGATGTTGCAGTGACGTGCAGTCGTGGGAGGGAGTCGTCGTCATGACAAGCAAAGAAGGAACATTTACTCATTTCCTGTTATAATACACGGGAGAGCAATGAGTGCTATATATATATATATAGATATACATATACATATACATATACATATATATGTATATGTATATGTATATGTATATGTATATATATATATATACATATATACATATACATACATATATGATTAAAATATATATGACAAAAAAACATTTCAATTAAAAAAAATCAAATTTGCCCTTATATTAATAAAAATGATTTTGTTTTTCTTGCTCTGGTATTGTTGAACATGATGGAATTGATTAAAACATAATTAAAAGCTTTTAAAACAACTAAATGTTTCAACATTGAAATATAAGCTTCTATATTTGTACATCTGACTCCAGACTCCGTGAACCTCACCACACGATGCTGGTTAGCAGGAACGATGCATGAAACCATGCTTAATGTGTGTGATGTAAAGGTTATAAATGATTCAGTTCAGTCACAGTGTGCACACACTCGTTTTCACCACAGGAGGGCAACACCATGCGTGTCTTGACCTCTGGATTGGGCTGATGAAGACTCACCCACTGAGTCTTTCATCATGCACAGGTTTGTTTTTATGTGCGTGAGAACAGCGCACAGAAGACATTTGTCAGGACAGTGTCAGTCTGATGGTTGAACTTTTGTTTTCACCTGTTAAAAAGGGACCAGTGGACATGTTCTTCTTACTTTGTGCTGCATCTGTGATTTTCACAGGTAAGGATTTCAAATTCAGCTTCTGTCTACTCTGCTACTAAAAAACACCCTTTTATAAAAAAACATGTTATACTTTGCTTAAGTGGTGATGATTTAGGGTAAATGTATGTCTCAAAACCAAGAGTTAGACTAAAATCATATTGTTATATGGTAAAATGTAAATAGTGTGTTTGCAGAAAATATCCACGCCATTACTGTTTATATGTGACCATGGGCAACAATCATCTGAATATTGACTTTATATGGAATAAGACTGTCAGGTGACATGAGTGAATGAATCCAGTGAGCAATTTATTGATTTATTTGTTATTTTGGGAAGTTAATAATTGCTTCTGAGAACATTGATGTTCATTTCAACATGGACGATAAATCCGTTTTCTCCTTGTTCACACGCCTTCACCTCTGGTCTCCTCCAGGTTTGTCTGGAGCAGATGTTCTGGTCGCACCTGAAGGCGGGAAAGTGACGTTCGCCCCAGTCATGATTCACCCAGGAAAGCCAGACGTGCCCTTTCGAGTAGTGATATGGAAATTTGAATTATTTAATATTATAACGTCATTAATGGATTTAAACAACACTGAGCCACAGTATGGAGGAAGGATCACCCTCTTCAGGTCTAACGGGTCCCTGGAGCTCAGGAATCTGACTCTTAATGACACTGGGACATACGCTATTACTGTTATAACTGATGACGAAACGTTAACTGAAGAGATCACACTGGAGGTGTACGGTGAGCAAATGTTATAGCCAGTTGCATATAAGTGTGATTTATTAGTTATTAGGTTGTTTTTTTGCACACACCAATTAATTATTAACACTTTTTGTTTATACACACACACACACACACACAAACAAAAAGAGAAATGCTGCCCAGGGACACATTTTAGGTGAAACCATTTTCATTTGGCAGATATTGAAGGTAAAATAGTTATAATTAAAGTGTGCAATCACTAGATTGTATGGAAATGTTAATTTTGTGTATCAGGAGCTGGGTCAGCTGTTTGGAGGCTGACATTTTGACCATCATGATGTTTACAACAGCTCACAATGGACAAACTGAAGATTTTTCTGGTTACTTAGTTTCTCCAACACACTTGAACGGGTGAAATGTGGGCTATTCAAGAGCAACGTGTGACTTCACTAGTACATGCATTTTTGTAATTCAAAACAAGTGGCCACTTAAATATAAAATGTGTTAAAGTGCACATAGGGTTGGTTTGATTGAACTCTTTTGAGCCTCACATGCTCAATTTGTCTTAAACCTAATTAGTTTCACTGACAGGTTGCGGTTGCATATCATTAGTTTCCTCATTATAGATCTTTAAACTGTGTGGAAGTATTTGTGCTTTGTAAAAGTCAAACTAGCTAGAGAGGATATCATTGTGGTTTCATCCTCTTCCTCTTTGTTAATGAATGGCTGTGTGTTTTTACTCCACAGTTCCCATTTCTAATGTAACAGTAAGTGCCAGTAACACAGAGGTGTTGGAGTTCACCTCTGTCCTTCTGTCCTGCTCCTCCTCTGGATCCTCCCTCTCTTTCCTCTGGCTCAACGGCAGCTCTGAGGTCACGGCCAGTGACAGAGTCCAGCTCACTGATGGAGGCTCTTCTGCTCTCATGATACACCGTGTGACCCGCTATGACCGGGGACCATTCAGGTGTCATGTGACCAATCCTGTCAGTGATGGCACCAGTGATCCAGTGAACCTCTCTGTCAGCTGTGAGTTAGTCAACTGAACACTAATGTCTTGTTGCGTAAGGTCGTGATACCTGGAGTCAGTGCCAGGGGAAAAACAGACTTTCATCATCTATGTCTTCAACATGAACTGTCACAACTCTGATGTGTTAATAGGACATTTTGATCTGTGACCTGTGCTGGAAGCAGCTTCTAATCTAAGCCAGACTAAGAACACAGGGCTGCCAGCAGAAACACAAGGAGAAACACAATTCAAGCACGTAACAATAAAACATGTGCACACCAAGCTCTTCATCTCACTCTTAGACAACTTTTTATGACTAGAAATAAACAAGACGGCAATAGAACAGCAGCTTTATGTATTTGTGAACGATAAATGCTGATTTTCTCTCTGGAGTTTGGTGTGGGAGAATGAGCAGTTTCCAGTCACAGAAGGCGGTTTTACAGTGAGATGAAGAGGTGAACACATCTTTGAAATAGTGTAGACCAACGTGGCCATAGATTTTATTTGTTTAGTGGTTAAAGTCAGTTGTTTTTGCTTTTGTCCCCATTGGTTTGTTTATAGTCATGTTTTCAATTGAATTGTTATTCATAGTTACGATTTATGAGTACGAGTATGTATAATTTTTTTTTCAATCAATTTCCAAAACATCTCTTGGAAATGAATTGTTTACCAATGAAGTTTTTCACGACTTATACAGTGATTGTGGTCATGATGGATGAAACCAAATAGAAACCAGTTGTGTGTGTTATTTCCCCCGTCTACTTTCAGTCGGCCCAGAAAATGTCACCGTGACTCCCTCACAAGGATTTTTTGAGAATGGCTCAAACATCAAGTTGACGTGCTCGGCTGTCTCCAGACCTGCCGCACACTTTCAGTGGTTTCTCAATGGGGACGAGCTGTTGGACACTGAGCGAGAGCTCAGTCTGGTCAATGTCCACATGAATCAAAGTGGGAACTACAGCTGTCAGGCCTTCAACAACAGAACGATGAAAAATGAGACGTCCCTCCCTGCGGTCATCTCTGTTCTCAGTGAGTAGGAGTAAAACATTTCTATTATTGTAATAGTTTATTCATGTAACTATGAGAAATGTAACTTTTGACCCTGCAGTCATCTCTGTTCTCAGTGAGTAGGAGTAAAAAGTCAAGTCCTTTTTATTTGTATAGCCCAACATCCCAAATGCAGTTGGCCTCAGAGGGTTTCACACCCTCTATCTTTAGACCCTCACATCGAGTGAGGAAAATGATTTATATTTGAATCATAGACAGTGAGTAAACACACCCTCTGACCTTGTATTCCTGTCTTCTTGGATTAGTAGTTCACCTGTTGCAGTGATGAACTGTCCTCATGTTCCTTTGTGTCTGTTGAGGTAAAATGTCAGTTATTCCGTTTTACATCTGTTCCTGTTTCTTTTGCCCAACAGAGAGAATCTCAGCTGCTTCTATCAACTCAACGAGAACACAAGTGTTTGTGGGAGACTCTGTCAACCTGACGTGTGAGGCTGCAGGCTCCGTCTTCACCAGACGCTGGTTTAAGGACGGCTCGGCTCTGACACTGAGCAATGGCATGATGTTTTACAACGACAGGCGCGTGTTGTCTTTTCAGAGGCTGACGAGAGACGACAGAGGAGAATATACCTGCACTGTCGCCAACCCTATCAGCAGCGAAGAAGCCAAATTCACCATGGTTGTTATCTGTGAGTACCAGTGGTGCCTCAAGGGAAAAAAAGAACACACACTGTAGTCATTATTAATTAAGGACAAGAAAAGGGAATTGCAATTGATTTACTTACATTTTTATTTCCAGGGTTTCCACACATATTTTTCCAATTCATTTTCAGAGTTTGATAAAAGTCCCCATAGAGACCATAGGGCCCAGTAATGTGCTAGCCCCACTGTTAAGGTTATTTTTAATGCTGGTAGATTAATATCAATCTATACATTGTTACATTATTATTTCGCTGTTTATATTACACTGAAAGAGATGGAATGTTGCCATAAGTGACTTAAATTGTGTTTTATAATAATCACTGTTACACACACAGTGATAGTATTACATCATTCCTCCACCTAATAAGCACATTATTATTCAGCCAATAAACTATTTTTGTGAAAGAAATACTATTCCAAGCATGTTTAAGCATTATATCCCTCTGCATGAACCCTGTTTGTAGCAAAAACATATAAAACAAGGGATTTCCAGTGGAATCTCTTTGTCGACTCTGTCTCTCTCTCTTTTATTCGTCAATAGAAAACCACACTACGTTGACATGTTATAAACATGATTACCGTCTCGCAAAAATTACAACTTTAATGTAATTTGGGGGCAAAATGATGACTCACTTTAACTGAGAACTGATGCCACTGAAAAAAATAAAGTTAAAAATATAAGTAAAGGAGGAAAAAAGATATAATGAAAAATGACATTGTTAAAATGGCATTATTATATTCTGCATTATACTGAACTATATCACGCTGTATGATAAACAAATGTTCTCTCTCTAACTGTCTTTCTCAGTCGGACCAGAAAATACTCACATCATGGGTCCCAGAGAGATCAATGTGAAACAGATGCTCACACTGATCTGCTCCGCTGAGTCCATCCCACCGGCCCGTTACACCTGGTTCCTGAACAAAACCCAGATCAAGAACGATGCAGTTGTGTTCACCAAAGCCGCCGTTGAATTGTCCGACAGTGGAAGCTACACCTGCAAAGCCAGGAATGAGATCAGTGGGTCAACCACAGAAGCAGTGCACGTGCTGTCAGGTAAATACACGTCACAGATGTTGGGGCAGATGTTGGGGCAGATGTTGGGAGTAAGAAGACCTGGGTTTCCTCAGTGGTGCTTTTACAGTAAAGAATAATAACCACTGTCTATTTATTTATCTGCTTAGTGTTCGTTTAAAACTGATAACATCATAAAACATGTTAAAACACAGACATGACAGAAAACTACGTTTTAAAACATGAAACCTTTTTTTCAAACTTTTCCTTTTAGAGCAAAATGTACAAGATTTTCTAAAGATTTTCTGGGAGAGCAGGTTGTTGTTGTAAAGCACAAAAATACGGATTACTTAACATCATTTAGTGAGTTTTATTACATCATAAACCAGCACATCATTTAGAAAAACATTAAGAGATAGTTTAGATTTGTATTACAAACTGCAGGTCAGCTGCAGTCTCATGTGGTGACTTTGTGTCACTAAATAAATCAATCAGAATGAAAGATTTTAAACACTGAAGTCAAAAAATGAAACTTTTGGATGCTGTGATGTCAAATCTGGGATTTGGGGTTTGGGGAATACGTGGATTACAAAGCAATACAACCTCAGTTTCCATTTAGAAAAGGCTGTTCAGTGGCAACAACACTGAACTATAGCTTGTTTGACTCATTCTGCCAAACAGAAATATTCTCCATTCAACACAGAAATGGGTCAATTATTGTCTGTATTTACAACGTTGTGTGCAGATCATGTTCTGATCATTGTGTTTTTCTCTTTCAGTCAAACAACCCTCGAGTTGTTCAGCTGGCTGCGTCATTGGAATCATATTCGCTTGTTGTGTCTTTGCTGGACTCTTTGTCGGAATATGGTTCTACTTCAAGTAAGTGAGAAAATAAACCCCACTGTAAAAGACCAGTGAGACACCAGTCCTTTATTTATTTATTTATTTATTAGTAAATTGTTTTTGACAAGAATGAAAGCATGAAAAGAGGCTTTTAAATCCAACATCATCAAAACCCAGTTAAAAGAATAAAGTTTATTTTTGAAGCGCCGCACGTCTCCTCCCTGTAATAAAAAAAATCATCACATCATACATCATGTCATTAGTGTAAGGACTCATTCAAACCCTCATTTATTAATCTTTTATTTTAAAATCATAATCGTGGTAAACTGAAGTTGCTGTGAAATGATGTCACTGAAACTTAATTTGTCCAAATAAAAGAAAAGATACATGTAATAATAATAATGTGTGATTCCAGGAAACGGGGGAAATATTCTGCTTCAGAATATACAGACGACACAACAGGTCGGTCAATGACACTGTGTACATATTTATTTACATTCATCATTCAGTCATTATTATTGTCGTTTTAAATCCAGTATTCCATTCCTATCAACGCTGTTTACTCTTCATGTTTCAAAGGAGGTGAAGGCCATAACAACGTAGCATTCGTACAGAGGAGTGAGGTGAGTGTCGTCACTGAGCCGTCACCAGTAAAGTCAGCGTCTGTGTACAAGTGTGTAACATCTATCACACACACACACACACACACACACACACGGTGATTCATGAGACTTGTGTTAGACGAGCGTTTCCCACAAAACGCAATAAAGCGATGACACAGGTTTGAGCGACAGCGTCGTCGTTGACTCTCGACTAGAAATCAACAGAGAATCACTGGACACTGATATTAGCTATTACTACACTACACAGCGCACCTGCACACTTAGGCACACGTTTGAACGGGTTTATTAACCAACTTTTACATTCTTTACGGAAACCATAACTGAAGTGTAATATAAATACTTGACCCAAATAAGGAAGTCGGCAAACCAAAAGGGACCTGGAGCTCAGTAAGATGGAGGGGGGACCAAATACCTAAGTTCTAATTAACCTCCCATGGGCCGTATAATGCCCAGCTCTCATCTATGGGATAGTCGACTGTCAACATAAGCAACTGACTGTCACCTAATCTACACGTTGATGTTAATGTGTTTGAAGGATCAAAAACAACCAAGTGATCCTACTTGTGTTGACTTGATCCTGTTAACTTTCAAGTGACAGACTAATCAGGAGTCAAAGTCAGTTTATTGTGCCTGAGGGGTCCTTCTGTTTCTCCACCACACACGTGCACATGCATAGGATGTCAATACAGTCGATGTCATCCTGACAAAGGCAAACCTCCTCTAAATTCTGCATGCAGAGGATAATGTGAGGCTCTCGCAGGAAGACCAGACCTCGGCCTTCTGAGCGGCTCATGGTTGGTAGAGATCAGTCAAGTCAGTGCCAACAATGTTCCTACTAAGCTCAACAATGTGTCCGAGCCTGTTCTTGTTCACGATGCTGAAACTGTTGCCAAACAACACGTTGTTGTGAAAGTTAGAAAGTAAGGACTCAATAAAAGATGAATAAAACATTTGTACAGAGAAGGTTAGGGTTAGTCATGTTGTGACTCAGGGAGAAGAGTATCTGTGACACAGTCTTTGAAACGTTCAGCCTGTGTCCGACTGATAGCAGCGTCGCTAGATACTAGACTTTCTGATATTGGTGTCGGACACATTCCAAGTATAAAAGAGTGTAGAACTGGACAGAAGTCAGTCTGTGTCCAGACTTATGTTTTCATCAAAACAATCACTTTAAGTAGCAGTAATATTCTGTAGTTCCACATCCATAGTGTAGTTCTATATGAGACACGTTCTCTGTCTGTTATCACAGAATGTTTAGGGTTGATTCAAAGTAGCATCTATCACACAATATTCCAGGAAGAAGGCTGACACATCAGAGGAGGAATGTGTGTGTGTGTGTGTGTGTGTGTGTGTGTGTGTGTGTGTGTGACTTAACCACACATCCGTGACTTTACTCAACATTGAAGCAATGTTTCCTGTCCGTACTTGTTTTTGGGCAACACTAACTGACTATGTGCTTGTGTCATGTTACTGTAACTGATAACGTTAGTTCCCTCATTTCTTACCTAACTAACGTTTGTCTCAATCACTCAATGTCTCAATTGTTTTTTTCCCTGCAGGATCTGAATAACGTGTCAGGGAACAGCGTATCGGATTATGCTGAGGTCAGAGTGACGGACAACACTCCCGAAGAACCCTCAGCTTCTTCTACTCCTGATGCCAACGTGGACGTGAAGGACGCCGTCCCTCAGTCTGATGCTGATGAGGCAAAAACTGACGCCCGTGACCTGATCGCACTGGACGACATCGATGAGCCGGTCGACTTAGATGACGTCACCATCAGCTAATGTGTCAGTCAAAACAATCCAGCTGTATGTAAAGCTCTAGTGCGTAACTTTTGAATATAACAGATGACTTCACACAATGCAAATGCACACGCTGCACACAGGGAGACACACAAGGGTGGAGTAAAACACCCGCCCCTGCTCTGCTGCTGTTTACACACAAATGCTCCCTCTGATAGTACTGCAGACAGAGTCATGTGACATCACAAACAACACCAGCAACAACCAAAAGTTACGTACTAGAGCTTTAATGATGGATAATATTTCACCTCTCCTTGTTAATCTGCATTATAACAGCTGTTTTTATTTTTATTATTATTGTCTGTGTATCATCAATGAAAGCTTCACATTCAGCTTAGTGACAAGGTTCTCTTCATGGGATTCAATTGTTTGCTTTGCATATGGTTTGGCACCGTTACGGTTTAATATTTGACTCCTAGTCTAGTTTGCAGCTTGTACACACACACACGCACACACACACACACACACACGGACATAATGCAATCCATAGCCCCTTACTGTCACCTGAACCCTCACACCTATATGCCGAAGCATACCCGTAACCCTCATCACCACCGGGTGCTCGTGGACACCATGTTGGCGACAAAGTCTCATCCATAACCTTAACCATAACCAGTTAATGACCAACCGTAAACCAAATAAATATGATGGATTTGTCCCTATTTCCACTTGAGTGGACAAAGTTGTCATATTCTGTATGTGTGTGTGATATCTACAGGTAGAATTACTCAGTCTTGAAGTTTACCCTTTACAATTGTTACTTGAGTAAAAGTTTGATGTAAAAATGAGAAGGTTGTGGGTTAGATTCTCAGCTTGTGTGAGTGAATGTGTGTGAAACTGTCGTGTGGAGCAGCCTGGAGTGATCATCAAGATTACTATGAGGACACGTTTAAATGAAGGACAATGTTACACATGGAAAGCAATCAGTTGTTTTACCCGAGGTGTTGAGCTCTTGTTGTTGAGGGTCTTCCATCCCCCATCAGTTAGTCATCACTGAAGACTGAACTTCCTGTGAGTTATTCTGTCACACCGACGTTAATGTGTGACGAACGCTTGTCTATATGTTGTTAAAGGTAAAGAAATCCTCTGTTCAAACTGAAACAACAGAGTTAGCAAATCGCAAAAGCTGCAGTTAAATTGTTTTTTTTATTATTATATGTTTGATGCCATTAAAGAAAATATGAATCACAACGTGTTTTTCGTTTTATTGTGAACTGATATCTTATATCTTATGTCTTTTCGTATCAAAACAATTTTGAAATGACGTGAAATATCGTCACCAGTGCTATTATTGCTTTATCATGATGAAATATTGTGACACACAGTTTTCCTTTTTAAAATCTTGACCTCCTGACCTGACCAAAGCTTTTAGAGCATTTGCATTCATTTGCACATCACATTACACAGTCATTAGAGTAGTGAAGCACAATGAGACAGTGCCATCTAGTGTTTCATGTGTCGCACAGCCTTGTGCCGCTGTTGATGATGTTACAGTAAATGATGCATATTTACGTCCATTTACGTCATTTAAACACACAATAATTCAGTTATATCAGCCCTCAAAAAGGCGGTTTATGTCAAATATACACAACAGCAACGACAGCGTCTGAAGTGCAGTTACTGCAATTCACCAAAACAGCAGCACAAAGAACAATGTTTCAACTTCACATATTTCCTTAATGTGTGATGACACAACACGGTCCATTTTTGTTTGTAAGAAATGTATTTTCTTACAAAAAAGGAAAAAAGAAAACTTTAAAAAACATAAATCTGTGTTTATACAATAAAGAAAGTTCACGTAACTATAATGCAGAGCTGTGGCTGTGTACTTGTGTAACATTGACTTGAAGGTGACCCCTGACCTCACTGTGTTACTGATTCACCTCTGTGATGAATAGAGCTATTTGTTAGCTTCAGCTTCTGACCACCAAGAAAAGAGGGGGTGTGTCTGTGTCTGTGTCTGTGACGAGTTTTTAAAGCACTTGTGATTAACGACACATTGATTCCATGAACAAACACAACACATGAGCAGAGATACAGCAACATTCCTGTGTTTTCTCTCACTATAGTTGTGTATTTCAAACATTAAAGGGGTAGTCCATGTTTTTTGAGGTGTGGACACGCCTCGCTGCAACACACGGATGCTCACACAAGGAAAAACTGATTTTTTTGCAATTTAACAAAAGACTCACGTGATCAAATCAACACCATCTTAACATATTGTAGAGTTCAGAAGGAATAGATTTTACTAGGTGACCTGTTTTTCCTTGTGTCGTTATTCCACATGGCATTTACATTACATTTACACCACCACACTTCAAAAAACCCGGAACTCTCCCTTTAAAGCATCAGAGGAAATGTTTTCTCCTCATTTCCAAAAGTAGACAGATAGAAGGATTTGTGAAAGCGTAAAAACGTTGTAAAAAACAGTTTGGTGCACTCAAGTAAAGCATCCAGGTTTTTAAACGTTACATCAGAGATGAATAGTTTTACTGTTTTTACTGTTTTACTGTTTTACTGTAATGTTTTCTCTTAAGTCAGCTGGAGCGTCAACATACTGCTTCTACATATGTACATTAATCATTGAGTAGTGAAGAGACTCCATCACCAGTGAAATATTAGCATATGTAAATAATAAAACTCTTTCTCTAAATTATTTCTCAAATATTGTACATCAAAAAGAAAAAGAAAAAAACTGAAGAAACAAAATTACACATCAGGAAAAAATACGGACGTCGTGTTTTATAGTTTGCACATAGACAAGGATTTTTCCTTGTCATCAGATTGAACATTTTCTCTCTTTTATATGTTTAATCCAGTGATTTTGAGCAGACTGATACTGAGCATCGTATCGGCAACATTTACTCTCCAAATATCAGCTCTGTGAGTCAGGTGCACCCAGATAATGAACTTTGCACCACTGCAATTCAAATAATGACACAGGTGTTTGCTGAGTGGTCCTGTTGAAGGTGCAATAGCTTTGCCAGCAGCATGAACCGAGGAAAGTATGGGGAAAAAAAGAAACCTTGCATACCTTCTGTCATAATTTGTCATTTTGCTGATTGACCATTTACAGAACTTCACCCGAGATAGTAAACACAAGATGTCAGGAACCTTTTGTCGCTTTAACAAAGGTGGACAGCGAATAATCAGAGACACCTGCAGATAAGAGCTTAGATTCCTGAGGATTTGCATTTATGGTTTGGGGGGGTTGGACATAGACTGGACATTTATAATGCAGCAGACACAGTGAAGTTTTTCTCACACCATCAGTGGAAAATGGAGAAGAAAAGAGAACGGATGCTGCCTGTTGTATTGCTGGCTTTAATACAAGGTCATTTATGAGATCCTGATTCTTCTGATCACCAACAAGAAGAATTGTGTCACTTCTAAACAGGAGTTGACAACTGTTGCTCTCTTCCTTATGTTTTCTAGCCTCTGTTGCTGTGGAGATCCAGCCCTCCACTAACCCTGCAGCAGCCGGGGACAACCTGACCCTGTCTCTCTCTCCTCCCGTCAATCTGACGGCTGGAAGCTGGGCAGTGGGATCGTCCCTCATCCTCACGTGGGTGGGGGACCAGGTGGCGGACTTTGCCACTCACAGAGGCAGGGCATCGGTCAACGTCGTCAGCGGAGCGCTCACTCTGAGCTCCATCACCGTGGCGGACTCAGGAGTCTACGTGATGCAGAGCAACAACCCCACGCTGAAAGCCAACACTTCAATCACTGTTTTTGGTGAGAATCAGCTTGAGTGGATAAAAGTCAGGGCTGGGAGTCGCAGATTCTGGTGGCTCGTCTATTAGAAACATTATAGCACGGTAAAACATCTCATAGCAGTGTTATGTAGTTTAATTCATCCATCCATCCATCATCTACCGCTTTATCCTTCACACAAGGGTCACGGGTCACTGGAGTCCCCAGGTCATCACAGGGCTGACAAACAGAGACGAACCAGCCTTTACTCACACATTCACACCTACGGTCAATTTAGTGTGTCCAGTTAACCTCTGCATGTGAGAGGAAACCAGAGAACCCAAGACTCCATGCTGGAAGGCCTCCGTTGTTTGTTTGGTTGTTTGGTTGGTTGGTTGTTTGGTTGGTTGGTTGGTTGGTTGGTTGGTTGTTTGGTTGGTTGGTTGGTTGGTAGGTAGGTAGGTAGCCTTAAGCCATCAGTCTTCAGTCTTAAAAAGGTGATTAGTGATTTTGCTGCTTTTATGATTATGTTTCAAGGCTGCTGATAGAATGTGTGTGACCACATGTCACTTATCGCACTTGTAAGTATTTGTGCGACTCAACCACCTCCATTGGCTGGTTATTACCCAACAGTGTGTGAGTGATGAATATAGTCTAACTCAAGATGAGTTTGAATGAGCGGTGAAATATGGATTTGCTGTGTGAAGGCTTTGTCGTCTTTGCCTTATTGAACTGCATGAAAAAAAAAGTGAAATCCATGATGATTTAAGTCACCGTAATATGAACAGCTACTTGTAAGAGTACACTTACTGCACTTACTTACTTACTGCTGCTGTAGCCTGACAGCGTCAGGGTGTGTTCAGAGATGTTGCATTTCTATCTCCTCTCACCTCTGACCTCTGACCTCAACACGGCAGAAGAGAAGAGTATTCTCCTCTCTCATGGACCATTTTCTGTAATGAGAGACACAACTTAACTCACTTTTCCTTCTTTATTGTGATGCTCAGATTAAAATGAAGCAGACCATCACGACCATATCTTTATGCCTAAATGCACTGACTTGCTGCTGCCATGTGATCAGCTGCTTGGATATTTAACAAACAGTTGAACAGCTGTGCCTAATAAAGTGAACACCTCTCTTTTAGCGTGACATAGAGGATAAAATGGGAGGATTGCACCAGGACGTTCCTTCCAGAAAATCAAATGTGTGGATCACTGTGGCGACTCTGAAGCTGAAAGAAAGAAAGAAAGAAAGAAAGTGCTTTCAGTGATAAGAGACTTCTCTGCTTTATCTGAAACCGGATTTTCCCTTAGTGAAGGGCTTCAAAGAAGGATCTGAACCTTGTTGAGTAAGCAACACTATGTGGGTGTATTTCAGCTTTATATTGGCCGCTTTATCAGGAGCATGTATGAAAACATACAGTCAACAAACAGAGAGAGAAGTGACGTAGGCAGAGGCAGCAAAACAGGACGAGTTTAGAGCTCGGGAGCAATAAAAGTCTCCAGGACAGAAGAAGCAAAGCGCTTCAAATCAATCTTTATTTATAAAACAACATCCCCACTCAATCCCACATTTACCCACCAGCTGAGGAAACATCTCACCACACTGCAGATGACGTAGTAGCCTTAATGATTTAAAAAAAAAAAAGAATTACAAAATAAATAGATAAATAAAGAAAAACATAAACACACTGAAATTAAAATACAATTTAAAAACTAAACCTATTGTGAGAAGCTTCTCCTGCTGGACTGAGTCCTTCCTTCTCAAACTCCTTCTGTCAGAGAGATGGGTTACATTAAAAAAACACAGATTACGTAACAGTAATCAAAGAGTTTCTCCTTCCTGATATTTGTACTGACGAGCGGACGATGAAGGACTTCCTAACGTCTTGCACGTGTTTTTGGTGACGGTGACCTTTGCTCACGTTGCCACGTCCTGTTGGTTCCTGTGTGTCTGTGTCTGTCAACACTCACCTCTATCATGTGTTGTCTGTTCATTAATCCAAGCAAAGCATCTTCACTGATGGCTCTCTTTGACTTTCAGTCATTAGTTACAAGAAACATGAGGAGGAACATGTGTCATAGGTGTGTAGAAACTCTACTAAACTATCATTTATAACATGGAATCGTTTTATTAAGTAGAATATCAGTCTCAGTGAAGCATTTAATGAATAGTTTTTTCTAAGATAAGATTTTTTTTCCCCGCATCGCCAGGCCTGACTTCAGATTCCTAGGTGACCTGAGAGTTTACTGTCAACTTGAGCAGGTAATGGAAATCAGGTGTGTAGCAGCCAGTCAGCAGGAGAGTCCCTGTGATGAGAAACTGAAAACACCTGCAGAACAACCACCTGTACATGTTCACACACCGTCACACACAGGAAGCTCCACACGGATGCACAAGGAAAAACAAAGAGTTTAACCTTCTAACAAATAAAAAGGGTACTAGCATATGTCTACACTATCTTAGGAAAGTGTTTGCAGAAACTCAGGAGCTGCTGGTCTATATAATCTGTGTCAATGTGGTAAATCCAAACACCAAAGTTAACAAAAAATCACTTCTTATTGTATCATTGCTGTTGTCTCCCCCCCCCCCCCACACACACACACAGAACCTATTTTAAACGTGAGACTGGAGGTGAATCAAACCAACCTCACAGAGTTGAACAGCCTCCTGGTGATGAAGTGTTCCGTCTCCTCTGGATCCTCACCCTCTTTTGTGTGGCTGAACGGCAGCTCTGAGGTCAGAGCCAGTGACAGAGTCCAGCTCACTGATGGGAACTCCACTCTGAATATAGTCAATGTCACGCGCTATGACCACGGACCCTTCACATGTGTGGCGTCCAATCCTGTCAGTAATGGCTCAAGTTCTCCACAGAGCTTTAACATCATCTGTAAGTAGGACAACGTTCATTCAAACTGTTTCCATATTGTTGTTCTGTCTTTGTCATCAGCTGCTGGGTCTCCCTGTCCCCTGTCTCCCTGTCCCCTGTCTCCCTGTCCCCGTCTCTCTCTCAGATGGTCCAGATCACATGGCCCTCACAGTGAACGGATCCTTATTTGTCGGATCCAACCTGACCGTGCTGTGTTCGGCTCAGTCCAACCCTCCGGCTCAGTTTGAGTGGACCTTCAGAGGAGAGTCTGTGAACCAGACAGGTCCACTGCTGGAGCTCTACAGCGTCACTGAAGACCAAAGTGGTCCATATTCCTGTGTGGGCTTTAACAATCATACCAACAGGAACAGCAGTATCACGTCACACATCACAATAAGTGGGTTTTGGAATAAACGTCTGTTTGACTGGATTCATTCTCACTAAATTAACCTTTCACTTGTTTTGCATCTGCAGCATCTGCAGGATCCACACAGCCGACGGTGAACACGTGGCTCGTCTCACTGCTGTTGTTGGTGCGTTTCCTCCTCTCTTTGCCAGGCGTGTTTTAGAATCACATGCACGTTAGTTTTCCTCTTTCACTGCATGGTTACCAGCAGGGACACGACAAAGAATCACTGCCGTTTAACAAAGGCTCACATGGAAATGTGTGTTTGTAGCCTGTGTTCACACGGACCTGCTGCTCCACTGCTGCCTTCATCGGCAACGTTGTGTCACTAAACTCATTCTTAACAAAGAATTTCAAAACTCCAAAGTCACAAAATAACACATTTAAACTAGATGAGGTCAAATATTAGTCTGCCATCAGGACCACATGAGCACCACATCATCACTAGACTTACATTCACCAAAAAGAAAGATCTAACCAAGGAAAACATTTGAATTCAAAAATCAAATCAAATCAAATCAATGCATATGTGTAATGAAATGCATGACTGATACAACATCTAATCTTTCACAGGTGATGGCGGCTCCAGTCCATGGTTGACTTTGACGCCGTGAAATAATTGCAGTTTTATCATAATAAAGGATTCAAACATGTGCATGATACAGAGTGATAACTGTACAGTCACTGTGACACTCGTTTGCCTTTCATGTTGTAATATAATCAAATAATGTCTTGTGATTTATAATAATGAGATATACAGTTCATTACTTATCCTTAATTAAATGCCACTGTACTTACTGTGTTCAGTGTACATTCATTTCAGTGTTGCACACTTTCACTGCACTTAACAACATCCTTAGTGGCTGCTTTGATTAAATATTAATAAATAAGATCATCATAACAATTATCTGTGGAAAAGTTCAAAAGTTCTGTGCTTATGTCAAAGAAGAAAATGTATTGTTATTATTATTATTGTTATTATTATTATTATGTGTAGTAGTAATGATAATAATAAAGATAATAATAATAATAATAATAAATAAATAAATTATTATTATTATTTATTGAGCCACAATGGGGCATATTTGGTATATTGTGTTTTTTGTAAACTAAAGAAAGATTAAAAAATAAAAAAGAACAATTACATCATTAAAACAATTAGGCAAACATGAAATATATACATATGGGGTGGCGGGCACTCGTGTGTTCTCTCACCCTGTTGGTTTATGGGTAAGTGTGTGTTCAGGGGACGTATATATCTGCTGTATGGGGCCCCTGTGCTCGTGGGCCATAAACCTGTGAAAGTCACCTGCGTCTCCGCCTTTCCTCGTCCCACAACGGTAATTCTGATAATTATTGCACAACCATTACAAAAACCTTCCCATCTCTTCTCCGGAGAGTCATGAACAATAAGCACGAGCATCCATGAGTGTTTGGATGGATCTATAGTTGTCCAATATTGTCATGATGCACGTAACTACAGTAACTTACAGGAACAGAAAGATTGTCAAGTGGAAAACTAAACACAAAGTTTGAATATTTATTTTTTCCTTTTTCCTTCCATTTTGTTCTGTTTATACCAACAGGCCTAAAAAAATGGAACCACTCCTGTGAATGAGAAATAAAACACTCAGCATCTGTGATTCCACTGATTCTCCTTATTCTACAGAATAATAAGGTTTGTCGAAAGTTGCCAAACGACCGAGGTTTACAGTAAATGGCCACTCCTTGTTGTGTACCAGTGAAACTTCAGAGTGGACCAGGGCAAAACAAGGTGTGGTGTGGTAAAGGTCTGTGTGTGTGTGTGTGTGAGAGAGAGAGAGGTGGCACAGAGTGATGTATGGGTAAGCATTTGCATCAAGAGAAAAGAAAGCTGGAGCAATACAGAGCAAATATTTGCAGATAAGAAAGCGGCCGTGACTAAACAATATCGCCAGATTTGAACTGATCACAGACGGAGAACAGGCTGTTTGACCAAGTCGGACATTTCTCATAAAAAAAGACACTGAGGAGTGAAATGGAGTCTCCTGCTGTGCTTTTCCTGATCTTGGCTTCAATAATCTTTGCAACAGGTTAGTTCAAATTATTATAACCTGAATTAATTTGACCAGATTTGTTTGTTGTTTATTGTATAGGTGCTCAGATTAAATGATAATCTTAATATTGTTAATGGTTTCAGAATGTGTTCACCTCTATTATGTGTGGACACACATCACGTCAGCGTCTGTTTCTTGCTTTCTGTACAGATGGCGTCTACAGTCAGAATATACACGCCTCGGAGAACCCCTTACCTGTGGGCAGCAATGTTACCCTGTACAGCCCGAGCCCGGTCAGCCTCGGAGTGTGGTTGTTCAACCTTGACCTCATTGTGATGATATTCGGACCAAATATAAGCATAAGCAACACCTGGAAGGACAGGGTTGCTTTTAATACAACCACGTCATCGTTGAGTATCATGTCAGTGTCTATGGAAGATTCTGGAGTGTACACCTTAGATGCAATGAATTTATTTGAAGCCCAGTTAACACTGTCCGTCCAAGGTAAGAACCCTGACTTCACTTTCCATTTGACTCAAGTGAAACCTGATATGATACAAATCTAATTTAAGCTCAACAAACAAATAGACTTGGAATAAACAACAGCCTTGATTCAAACTGTGAAAAAAAAACATGTTTCCACCGAGTGGAGCAGTTTACTTTATATATATATATATATATATTATATATATCTATATAATTGTATACACTATTTTTTGGTGTTTCCATGAGGAACAGCCACGACAGTCAGCTGATTGGGCGACGGAAAAACTTCCAATCCAATGGAGGTCGAGGGAAACACTCGCAGCCAATCAGCAACAAACCGAGCAGGAAAATAGAGCTGCTGGATGTCCACCATTGTTGTCTGTTACATTGTTACGCTACACGACCATCGCTCTGCGCCTTTACCTTCTAAGTAAAGTTACTGTTCTCAGTTGAAACGCAGGCCTGACTCAGGGCTTTACGTGCTGTATGAAACTGAACCGTACCATGATGGAAACACACATAATAACGTTACAGATGGAGTCAGACATCTTCCTTTTAGCTGTTAAATCAGATAATTACGATATATAATTATGTTATCTTTTTGCACGTGTGTTTATTTGAAAAAAACAAGTATGCATACAATTAGACTTTCTAGAGTATTTCAGCCAGCAGCTCCATAAAGCTAAAGAAAAAGAACTAAAAAAAAAAAAAAACATCTCCAATCACATTTCATAATATTTCTCCCAGATTAGATAATCATATCACCACGGTGATGAAGTCCCCGTGGTGATATGATTCAAATATATTATCATATTCAAATATTCAGTCAAATATAGTTCGCAAATATGCGAGGTGAAACTCTCTCTGAGCGGAGGATGGATGCAAATTTAATGTGAGTCGGGGTAAAAAGACACAGTTTAACCCCAGCGCAATAATAACAATGGAGAACATCCACCATCTTTTTTCCCCCTGCTTGGTTGGTTTGCGGCTGTTTGTCAAGCTTTACATGAGAAAACACTGGTCACCGGGCAGGGATGCTTTTCTGCCGCCCAATCACCTGACCCTGACCTGACCCTGACCTGACCCTAACTGGTTATTTTAGCACCATTTCAAGTGGAGACGTCAAACTGAACCATTCCACTCAGTAGCAACCCAGCGACACGTCAGGGCCAACAGACAGAGATGAACAACCATTCACGCGCAAATTCACACCTAACGTCCAATTTTGCATGTTTTTGGGGGTTTTTTTGGACTGTGAGCAGAAGCCGAAGTACTCATAGAAAACCCATGCACACATCAGGAGAAGGTGCAAACTATAGACCTTCTAATTGTGAGGCAACAATGCCAGCCACTTCCACCATGTGACCATATTTAATGCTCTTAGTGTTTAAATACAGCTAAAAGTGTTAAATATAACACCAACAGTGTATTTAGTGCTAATTGTATTGGATTTTCAATTGTAGTGTTAATTTGACTCTATAACTACATTATAATACTCATTCCAGTCAAATATCTCACAAGTGATTCAAAACTTTTACATTGATGAGCATAAACAACACTAAATGGTCTGAAGTGTGAATGTGAGTGTGAATGGTTGTTTGTCGCTGTGTGTTGACCCTGTGAGGACTGGCGACCTGCATCCCAGCTGATGTCCCAGCTGGTTTTGGCTCCAGACCCCCGTGACCCTCATAAAGCGCCAGACAATGGATGAATGAATGTTTCAGAAAACATATTCTGGAACATAACTGAGAATATACTGATGTTTCTGAGCTAATGCAGCTAATGGATGTTTTTTTGTCATAAAAAAAAAACAAAATGTCGACAAAATGAAGTGACAAATTAGTGATAGTTCAGGTTTTTTTAGGAGAGGTTGTATGGAGTTCTGACACTGACACAAAGTGCTAAATCAAATGGAGACACAGGCAAGAAACGTGTTATTTAGAATTTAAAAACCCCTTGTGTGGTTTTGTGTGATTGTAGACTCAAAGTCTAGGGTATATCCAGCCTTGATGTACAATAGCTACAGTACAGCCTCATTGTGACCTGAATTATGCTACTTCCCTTTCTGCAGAGCGTATTTCCAACGTGACCATGGAGGCAAAAGCAACCGACCTGGTGGAGTTCAATGACACTGCAATTCTCATGTGCTCAGCGTCCACGGGTTCCTCTCTGAATTATGTTTGGCTGAAGGACGACCATGAGGTCACAGCAGGTGGGAACGTGCAGCTCAGTGATGGAAACACCACTCTAACCATTGACAACGTGACCCGCTATGATCAAGGGCCGTTTAAGTGCAGAGTGTTTAACGGGATCAGCCATGAAACCAGTCCTGCTGTGTTTCTGAACATCAGCTGTGAGTCTCAACCAAGACACACTCAAACAACAACTCTTCATTTATTAGACGTCCAATTGTTTCATTAACCCCCAAAACACGTCCTTCTTCCCCGTATTATCAGACGGTCCGAGCAACACGACAATGACGGTCATGCCCATGCAAATGAACCACATCCACAGAACAGCATCTAATATCACACTGTCCTGCACAACGAGTAGCAGCCCGTCAGCGACGACCCAGTGGATGGTCAACGGGCGGAATCTACATAAATATGCTCCACAGATTTACCTCCACAATGTGACAGAGGACGACTCAGGGAATTACAAATGTGTATTTCACAACCCAGTCACCAACAGGTTCAGCAGTGCAAGTGCAATGATCTACGTTTTAGGTAAGGTTGGATTTTTATTTATTTTTTTAAACATATTTGGAGAATGAGCTTGTTTGTTGAGACTATGATTAAAGATTGATACCACACATGTGATACGTATGCTTGTTTAATATGGCGCATGCAGCAGGTTAGCTTAGCTTAGCATTAAGACTGGGAAAATTGTAAATTAGAAACAGAATGGCTCTTACTTACGATAATAAAATGAGCCAAGCATTACCTCTAAACTCCTGGGCCTGAAAGGTCAGCTGATCATGTCTTTCTGGGAGCAAGAACTGGTGTGTAGACATGTATTTGTATTTGTATTTTATACAACCACATAAAACAATTACTTAGAATTTTGTTTTCACTATGATGCTCCCAGAAATCATATATGTTGTATGTGTATACAATAAGCAAACAATATATTGTGTTAATTGCCTGCTCCTCTTTTTATTCTGCATGCTAAGCTAAGCTAATCAGCTGTTGGTATGTTATTAGCATCAGGTATGATCATGGTGTTGGTCTCATCTATCTTTCCACAATTAGTGTCATTCCCATTATTCCTGTCACATTGATCCCGCCTTTAAACATGTGAATATTTATTTACGTATGTGTGAATTTAAGCGTCTCTTATGCGTTCTCTTGCAGATCCACTAGAATCAGTAGAAGTGAATAACACTGGAGGTCCTGCCATCCTCGACAAGTCGTTTTCTCTGCACTGTGACGTGCTTGGATCTGTTGACAGAGTTCAGTGGTGGCAGAATTGGCAGCTGCTTATGCCCGACAGCACGACCACGTTTAGCATGAACAACAAGACGTTGACTCTGAACCCCGTTCAACATTCTGATAATGGAAACTATAAGTGTCAGGCTTTCAACTCTGTCAGCAACCTAACCAGCAGCCCTTACACAGTCCAAGTAAACTGTGAGTAGTTTATTTTCTGTCGTCTGTCACTTGAAAGTTAACAGGATCATGTCAACATACTACTATATTCTATCTTCTCTTTTTTCAAGTCAATACGCTACAAGCACAAGGCATGGTGGTCTTTTTTTTTAAGTTAGTGACCATTGGTTGTACAGTACTGCTGTAGAGTGATTTCATACCTATCTTCTTCTTTGCTGTTTCAAAGATCTTTATTGCAGTGATAGCTGTAACTAAGTTATTTAATACAGATTTTTAACTTTAACTTAAAAAAGCATTTCACTGACTTGCACTTGTATGATAATATTCCTGTCTGTAGATGGGCCAGAAATGCCAACTATCATGGGACCAACACTGGTGAAGGCAGGAACTAACGTGACATTCATCTGTAACGCATCATCACATCCTCCCAGCCACTACACGTGGTATTTCAGTGACACTCCAGTGGCCACTACAGCCGTGTATGTAACACCTCCTCTGACTGAAGCCATGAGCGGGATGTACATGTGCCAAGCCTACAACAACATCACCGGCCTGAACACGACTAAACACACGATGCTGACTGTTGTCGGTGAGACAGTTTGACGTTTCCCTGTAAACATTTCCTACTGTGACTCAGAGACAACTAAACTCTGCTTTGTTTCAGACCCAATAACAGAAGTTCACGTAGAATCATCAACGGATCATCCCAGAGAAGGTTATGTGTATATGCTAACATGCAACGTGACCGGACCTGCTGATCATGTTTATTGGATGAAATATAATGAGGAAATTAATGAAGACACTGGAAGAATTAACATCCATAACCATACAATCATGTTCAACCCACTGGAGCGCAATGATACTGGACACTACAAGTGCATGGCAGTGAATGCTGTTGGAAATATGACCAGCCCGACTTACAACGTCCTTGTGAACTGTGAGTAGAACATTTAAGGCTTGTTCTTCAACTATGGTCCAACTGGTCTGGAAATCTTTAGAAAATCTAACACAGGGAACTACGGTGGCCTTAACATATCAGAAAAGATGTAAAAACTCTTTCAAAACTCACTCTCTCCATGTGTAAGCTCCCACTTCACAATACAACAGTGCGTCTGTTCAGGGCAGCTGTAGAAACAAGGTGGCACAACATGGTTGCCTCTGTAAAGCAAGTACATCGACTAAAGTACATATAAAGGGCTAATTCTAAGAATATGAAAACCAAACAATATTTACTTTATAGCGATTTAACTCTTAAACAAACATACTTATTTGATATTCAATTTCTGCCAATAAACCGTAAATATTATATACACAATGGACCTTTAAAGCTGAAGTGGACAATCCTTTGGCTTAATGTTAAAACTGATTACACAGTGTAATAGAATATTGACACCATTAAACACCTGTTTGTTTTGGTCCCCCATTAGCCTTGCTTTGATTGTGCTGTTTTATTAGCCACAGGGTTATTCTGTATCAAAATAGAAACATAGTTTTTGGGACAAAATAACTGCATTATTCCGTATCCAAAACAACGAGAGTTCACCTTGGACATACTGTGTTCCCACAGCACGAGTGCTTGTTATGCCACAACATTGTGTTTGAACTGTGTCCTTACCAGCACCGTGTATCTGCTGAGTCTTCGCTACAGTGATCAAACAGTAACCAGCTGACAACAGCTTACAACTGCTAACATCAGCAGTTTGTCAGCACACTAACTAACAGCAGCTAACCACTGCTGTTAAGTCAGTAAACATACTAACAACTGCTAACAGCAGCTAGTTTTCCAATAGATTAACAAACAAGAGCTAACAAATGCTCACAGCGGATAGTATGTCAGTAGTCTAACTAAACACTGCTAACCTCAGCTAGTTTGTCAAACAAGAGCTAACAAATGCTAACAGCAGCTAGTTTTCCAATAGATTAACAAACAAGAGCTAACAAATGCTCACAGCGGATAGTTTGTCAGTAGACTAACTAAACACTGCTAACATCAGCTAGTTTGTCAAACAAGAGCTAACAAATGCTAACAGCAGCTAGTTTTCCAATAGATTAACAAACAAGAGCTAGCAAATGCTCACAGTGGATAGTTTGTCAGTAGACTAACTAAACACTGCTAAGATCAGCTAGTTTGTCAAACAAGAGCTTACAAATGCTAACAGTGGCTAGTTTGTCAGTAGACTAACTAAACACTGCTAACATCAGCTAGTTTGTCAAACAAGAGCTAACAAATGCTAACAGCAGCTAGTTTTCCAATAGATTAACAAACAAGAGCTAGCAAATGCTCACAGTGAATAGTTTGTCAGTAGACTAACTAAACACTGCTAAGATCAGCTAGTTCGTCAAACAAGAGCTAACAAATGTTAACAGCGGCTAGTTTGTCAGCAGACTAACAAACAACAGCTAACAACGGCTGACAATGGCTAGTTTCAGTAGCTGTCAAAATGAAGTTAATTATTTAATGAAAAGCTAATATATGGGATTGCCTTCATATTTGAGGTGGCATAGGGGTGTGATATCCCACCCTTTGGGGGCCCTTTTGTCTGGGCCCTCAAAGGCCCTTGAAATGCCTCTGAAGACCCTAATGTCTCCTTTGTTGTTCCAGTTGGACCCGACATTCCCAAGATTCATGGGCCGGCATTTGTTGAGACAGGACAATATGCAACCTTCAACTGTTCTGCCATGTCAGTGCCTCCCAGTCAGTTCAGCTGGTGGTTCAATGACGCAGAGGTGGCCAATACTTCAGTGTATACAACTGAACTTTTGACGTTAAACATGAGCGGAGAATACACCTGTATGGCATACAATCATGTGATGGGAAAGAACAGCACAAATTCTAAGATGGTCACAGTTATTGGTAAGAAAACATGGAGAGGTTTTGTGGTTTTGTGTGACTGCATGAATGAAGATACACTGATGTAATGATTGTTGTAACACTGCTCTCTACGTTGACTGTGATGTGTTTCCAGAGGCCATAGAGTCAGTGATGATCCACCACGACACACTTCCAATCAATTCTGAAAACTTCACCCTCAGCTGTGAAGTTACTGGACCCTATGACGCCATCTACTGGACAAAAGACGACACACTCCTCAACATGAACGCCTCTGCCTCTGACACACACATGAACGTCCACACTGTCAACAACACACTGCTCTTCACTCCAGTGACGGTCGACGACGATGGCACATATCAGTGTTTCGCGACCAATAAGGCTGCTCGACATGGAAGCCAACAATACAAGCTCCTGGTTAACTGTGAGTGTTAAAGGAAACTGTTTTTGCTGCTTAAAGGCAGAAACATTTGAAAATGTTGTGATATTATGTAGATTTGATCAGATTTAAAGTCACAATTCTCCCTTTAATCTCAAAATCCTAACTTCAATCTTGTGGGGAAAAAAAGTAATTCTGACATTTTTCTCTAAGTTAAACTTTTGTGATTTAAGTCAGAATTTTACAAATATTCTTAAATATAAAATATTTCAATACATTTCAATCTAAAGACATATAAATATAAACAAATATAAATATTAAATCAAAGACAGTTCTGAGATTTCATAGATTTCACAATTCTGAGGGGGAAAAAAATCTATATTTGACATTTTCTCTGAATTCTGACTTAAAACTCATAATTCACTTCTTATTTTTTATTTTAATTTGACTTCTTTCAGCGTGGACCTAATCCTTTTATATTAAAGAAACCAGGACATCCTCTAAATAATTACAGTTAAATGACAGTTATTAATTATCCACATACTGACACACAGATTTACATCATGTCCTCACACAACAGAAACCTTATGTGAAGACGCCAATTTATGTGTGGTATTTACACAATGTCAATCTTAATTCAATATAATCTGAAATTACAGTGTCATGTTAACTGGATGTTTAGCTGGAAAACCTTTGGAATGCATGATTCATGCCAGAGCAACGTATTATATTATATTAACTCTGAGTGGGTGTTAGGTCACATATTCAGGCTTTAAAACACGGTTTTCAATGTGTTGTTGAGTCAAAGTTATGACTCATTTTATATCACATTTTTAGTCGTGACAAAAATAGACGTTTTTCTTTTCTTTTTGTTCATAAAAACAAGTAAAAACATAAAATAAAACAAGCTTTGAACTGTGACGAATTTCCAAATTCAATCCAATTTTACACATTTTGAGTACTTTTTAGCACAGATGTTTTTGTATAGTTTCTATAGTATTGTTGTCATCAGCTTGCCCTAGGCTGTGCTGAAAAAAAGAATATTAGACACTGTTTATTGAACATTCTTATAGCCTCTGTATGTTTAAACATAGTAATAGAAAAAAGCATCCAAAATGCTCTGTGTTGTAACTCCCTCTCTGTGTGTGTGTGTGTGTGTGTATGTGTGTGTGCAGATGGCCCACTAAGTGTCAGCATCACTGGTCCAAGTTCAGCGAAACCAGGCGTCAGCGTGTCACTGACATGTTCTGCCGATTCTCGACCAGATTGTGACTTCCACTGGCTCTTCAATTACACAACACAGGTTGTAAAAGTTGGCTCTGTTATCACGTTCCCTGCGACTAAAGTGAGCTACACGTGTGAGGCGAGAAACCCTGTGACCAACATCACTAAGTCCAAAACTATATCCTTTACCGTGTTTGGTGAGTGAGCTGCAGATCTCCTCTGTGCTGTGTGCGTTCAACAGTTTCACAATAATCTTCTTCAATTGTTTTAACAATGTGGCCAAAAGTCAAAATGTGCATTCACTGATGATCCAGCAGTTTGGTAAAATCTTAAAGTGATAGAGCGTTGCAATGGGATGATAAACAGCATTTTTAAGTCACTCGTGTGAAATAATAGCAATAACCATGAAAAACAGGGAAGGAGAGGAGGAAGGAGGGAGAGGGTGGAGCAGTGCAGGGGGTGTGGCTGTGTGAGAGCTCTGACTTTAAGTCAGTGGTCTTACATTTCTGTCTATTTTGGGTCAAGCACAATAGAATAACCACTTTAGTGGTTGCCATGTTTGTTGATGCCTGTAACTTGGCCCCCACCACTGCCCTCTAGTGGCAAGGCAAGGCAAGTGTATTTGTATATTCTTACACAAGGCAATTCATAGTGCTTTACAGAGGCAAATAAATACATTGGAAATAAAAACTAAATCAATTAAAAAATAAATTATAGAAGTAAAAACAATTTAAAAATCAAGCAGAAAAAGAATTGTTCGTCTATCGTTTGAAAACATGAAATAATGTGAAATATGTGTATATATGTGAACTATTATTGTAAGTCGCTTTGGATAAAAGCGTCTGCTAAATGACATGTAATGTAATGAAAATGAAATAAGTCACAGGGCTTACACTCGAGTAAAAGTGTTCTACTGAACAGATAAAGCACCTGTCAACTTAAAATGAATAAAACATTGGAATGTAATTTAAAATCATTAGACAGACAGACAGACAGACAGACTTGTTTACACCTGAAAAAAGTAGTTTAGTTTAGTTCCACTTGAGTGATCTGTATTCACCTTCCTCTTCCTCTCTCTCTCTCTTCCTCAGGTCACGCCTCCGCCCTCCACCTCTCATGTCAAGTCGGCGTGACATTGATGAGTGCGTGTGCTCTGTTGTTGCCTGTGTTGTTCGCCTGAATCCTCTCAGGTGTCTCCTGCTTCCTCTACACTTAAAACAATCTCACTGTAAAATTATAGGGCAGGAGTGGAAATGATGACTGTAATAAACATGCCCACATTGGTATGGTATCACTTCACTGCCTGCTTTGAGCTAGAGAGCTTGATTATTGTAGTATTTGGCGTTAACATTGTCATCTATACACATACTTGTGTGAGCAGGCTACTGTAGTATTAGAAATGTTATGTACTATTTTTATCACACTTTGATTCATTGTACTGATCAATTAGTAAATAAAAAAACAATCAATGCATCACTGTTATGGCGACTTTATTGGATATAATGTTGTCTTTTAGTCATAAGCACTTTTTTGTTTGTATTCCAAGAAATATGTATGAGAGTGAACATTAGAAAAACATTCAAATATACAGTGTATATGGATGTTGTGTATAGGAAAGCTCTGCAGTGTTGATCATATGGGGACACTGGGACTCATCTTTATGGTCTTAACACCTTTCCTTGCTTTGACGAACCAGCTGCACTTCTTCAGGTTCTTTGCCTTTTCCTGCTGACACAGCTTTTTCACTGAGAGACACAGAAGAAAACAATGTCCCTTAAGTTCACTGTTTAATACTGAATTCAATGATATTAAAATGCAACACGTTTCTTTTCACCTTTCCATATCCATCATAACATTTAAACTAGGTCAGTGCTTCCCAAAGTGTGGGCTGCGGCCCCACTGGTGGGCATTGGCAGTATTGCAGGTGGGCAAATGGGAAATATATAAAAATGCCTCCATTTGCAAAATTGAAACATTGAAACATATATGATCTGATCTTGGGAAATAAAAACGTATTCAAATTAAAAACACGTCTCACTCTGTTATTTACATTTGAAAGTGTTGTAATTAGACAAAACAGACAAACACATACTAAAGAGTATAATCTTGGGTCTGAATTTCAATAATAATTAATTAATAACTCACATCTTCTGTGTTTGCCGCTGCGTTTGGCCGACTGTTGACAAAGGCAGCGCGCAGTTAGCGTCTCTCTTCCTTTACCTGGGTGACCCAGATGCACAAGGACAAAAGAGTTGGGCGGATTAAAACTTTTCCCCATTCACTAATTCTCAGGCTCTGATTTCATGTGATGGAAGAGTGAAAACATGTGCGTGGTTTACTGGAAATCCTGATTACGTCGACTTCACCTCTGCAGTGACAGCCCCTCCTGTGCTGTCTCCTCGTTGTTGGTGGACTGTTGACTGTGACTGCTGTCATCAGTGGTTCTTCTACAGCTGAGGCTACAACACAAACACACTTAATAAAAGAAAACTTAGACTTAAGTGAACCATGATAATGCAACACTGAACACTTAAATTAAAAGGGATAGTTTTGGTATAGGGATAGGTATTGATAAATACCAGAAACCAGCAAAAGACACATACGCTCACGCTCTCTGAAAACATTGTGGCCACTTGTGACACAAACATAAAGATTATGGAAGCTGCTGGTCTACTCCTGCCTCCTTAGGTCACTTTGTGTCACAAACATGTGAATTTACAGATGGACGCAGCAGCAAAATCACACAACTCCTGCATTCTGTGATTTTAAAATTGCTATTTTCTCTGTGGAGTTTGGTGCACAAAGTCACACAAACTTACACTTAGAGCAGGTTATCAGACAAGCAAATGCACAGATTATGAATAAATAAAACAATGGTTTCCAATACTGACTGTGTGTCAGTACCTCATAGAATCACACTGTAAGTGAAGCACTTACCATTGGTGGATGATGTGCTGACAGTCACAATCTGGTTGTGTTTCTCATGAGCACCTTTGAAAGAATTAAAACAAATCCTTGCAGTATTAATATACAGAATGTAGACATACTGTTACAGCTCAGTGAAATGGTGATACAGTGTTCAGTACCTTGGCTGTGCTCAAAGAACATGAGCAGAACAAGAACCAGCAGCAGAAACATCTTGGATCCCATGTTGTAGTAAAATGCCAGTGCGGTTTATCCAGGAGAAGATATCCTGCATGTGCAGACGCCGGATGACAATGAAATGGTGGCTTTCATCGTGCTTTTATAAAGGTTGGTGTTGATGTCTGAAACTGAGACGTGGTGCAATCATCCACTGCCAGGTACATGAGGCATGTCCTGCATGACCAGCGCCTTTACAGTGGGTGGCTGTGAACAACAGGGAGGTTGTACCTTTGCCAATAAATCTCATTGTGATTGAGTAATGACTCCCTGTCGTGGGAAGGTGTGGGACCCACATCATACCTTTGTCTCAAACAAAAACAAAAGAAAAGAATTAAGGGTCCACATCTGGATTCAATGAGCAATGGTATGAACCAAGACAAATGTAAACATGCAAATAATGACTGTAAACGTTGAAACAAAATGATTAGCTGTGATACCACAGTTGAATTTGATTTGGAGGATTTGGATGGGTCATTTACAGAAGCCTGATCGGCGAGAATCAGAGCAAATGTACGAACACCTAAAAGACAGCGTACGGCTCTGTTCTGGCTCAATCTGGTTCAGTCCCAAATAACAAGGTTATCTCACTTCTTTGAATATCTCTTTTACTGAAATAGATGATTTGTGTTTTCACTTTACCTCCATCTTTGACACCAGAGTTGAAATAGATTTAACATATTTTGTCTCAATGCATTTTATATTTTATGCAAAGCACCAAGAATCGCCTTGTCATAAACATGCTCTGATGGGTTCCGTGTAGTCTTGGTCTTATACTGGTGTTGCTGAGGATAAATGAAGGTTAGAGCAAAGCCAGACTTGTTTTTCCTTTCTCAAGTTTCACAAATTCCTTCAATGCCTTCAGCCATGACTGAGACAAAACAAAGCTAGTCAACAAAGCGCAGTCTCAACCTCTTGAAGACAAAACATGGATATGTAGAGACAGTGTGTGCGCTAGTGCAGCCTTCCCTGGTGGAGGGTCGTGACCCTAGAGTGGGTCCCATGGGTTCACAGTGGCAAACCGTGAGCACTACAGCTGGGCCTTCACCTCAGCCGTCATTGCCGAGAAAATAAATCATTGTGGAAAAAAAAGTAACAGTACGATAAATTGAAAGCGTTTAACAACTGCAATTCTTTCATTAATGATGACAAGGATGTAAACAAATAGACCATAACATCAATAACAACAAGATACATTCTCAACATTAACTTCCTAAAACTGGAGACCATTTAGGCTACATGGCTGAAATTAAATAAACATACTCAGTGCAAACATAGGCAAAATCTGGAAATATTAAATGAGGTCACCGCGTGACGCTGCTGACACCAACACGAGGCTCATTTCATTTCATCACCATGGACAGCGCTACCAAACACACAATGATAAATACGTTCATGAGCATCCTCAAACTACAACACAACTTCAAATGCACAAGCTGGTAATACAAAGACTAGAACAGCGATGCACCGAACATACCACACGTATAGGTTTAAATCTGGTTAGAACCTCCTTTTAACATCCTGGACTTCTCTACTGAAATAATGTCTTATTCAGAATAATGTTAGAATAAGAATAAGTAAATGATGTTAATTTAAGGCTTAGTGTCTTAAAACACAGACCTACCTTTCATGAAAACCAAATCCATTCGTAGGTCTTTCCCTGTGAAGTGGGTGATGGCAGCGTAGTAAAGTTTGTCCTTTGACTTGAGCTCATAAAAAAGAAGTCCTTTCTCTATGGACATCAGTACCAAATATCCCAGGCGGTCCTGTCCAGTACTGGTTCTAGCGTGCGTCTTGATTCGCTTCAGAGCCGCGTAAGACCGCTCCACGGTGGACAGGTGAGGGGACACAGCTGCTGTCAGTCACAAAGTGCAGCAGGTGTGATGGTCTCCTGGACTCAAAGTTTGCCAAAGTTTCAACATGACGGTCAGTTCAATGTTGAGCCGGCGGAAGTCAAAGTGCAGCCCGTAGTTTTCACTATGCAGCTTCCGGTACGCTGTGCGCACGTCTCTAACTAATTTTCGGTCTTGAATTGTCTTTCCACTTTCATAACCTTTTATTTTAATTCCAGTTCTGGAGTTGGACTTCCAATTTTTCTTACTTGAAGTTTTTTCTGTGAAGGGCCGCCTTAAAAAAAAGGCGATGCTATCAAGCTAGCTACAACATCGCTCTCTCGACCGCTCTCAGCACTCAGGGGGCGTGGTCTGCAGTTAGACGAAGGCCGAGGATCTTTTTGTTTGGCCCGCCCACTTAAAATCAAACCGTGATTGGTCAATTTGCCCATCACTCTCCAATTAATGTATGTATTAAATTAAATGACGTAGATTTTTTAAAATATATATATACATATGTATATATATATATATATATACATATGTGTATATATATATATATATATATATACAGTATGTATATATATATGTATATGTATATTATTTAATACTCATATTTTATGGTCCAGAATTCATGTTGGGCCTTCTCTGAAGGCGTATAAGGCCCTGTGGGTTCCAGATATGTGCATTAAAAAAGAGAGAGGGTGGAGTACATTTTTGGTTTACTTTTATTTTGAAGGACACACAACTTTTCATGTGACAAACAAAAATACAAGTACATTGCAGTGTGGTTATATGACATACCGACGCACAATCAGTGATGCCTGAGCTGTGCAAGCCTCCTGCGTGCACCCTGCTCTGAGAACCAGCATACACCATGTGTGCTCACCCTCAGAATCCTCACACCGCTGATGCTCCCCCCTCCCTTCCCCTCTCCTGGTCATGTGGTGAATGCAGCGCGTGGAGCCATGTGATGTTATCGCTGCCTTGATCTTATAGTCAGTACCTGGCTTGTGTAGTGAAGTGAAACAATGACCCTCCTGATTGTGAGGACTCCATGTTTCTGCTAACAGACAGTAGGGGGAGTGGAGACAGCCTCTAATCCACCTGCAAGATATTTAACCATCGCAATGACTCTGAAGCTGTTAATTAGCTTTAATGCACTCACTTCAGACCAATCAGTCAAAGGACACTGACATTATTTTCTCTTCATGTTTAATTCATCTTTCCATCACTTACACAATCAGCCACCCACAAGCACAATTCAGAAGCATATTTTAGTGTGAAGTCAAGCCTTTAAGTTTCCTTTAAGGGCCAATATGTAAACAGAAAAGACCGCACATGAAACACAAGCAGCTTCCCAAACGGACTCTGATACATCCATAAACTCAAGCGCTCACATAAATGTCTGTTGATATTACAATAGGTGAAGCAAAAAAAAAAAAAAGAGATATAATACGCAGGTAGGCAGTAATAATTTGATGAAAAACATTTGGTAACTTAAATGAACATGTACAAAAAAAAGGACATAAGGCATCACAACAGAGCTATGGACAAATAAACAGAAACTTCATGAAACCCAGAATCCAAAACGATGTGTTATTTGTTTGTCAGGGCATTTTTTTTTTTTTAAACTGGACATGTTCTGGCACGGTCTCACATTTTCCAGATAAATCCTGTTCCAGTAGCCTCATTTGGACAGTATAGAGGTTTTTTCCCCTCTAAAAGCATGTATAAGTATATGTATAAGTCCATAATCTAAGTTAAACAAAGCAGTTTAAGTTTAGACTCATGAGAGCTGCAGGGAGAACACACACACACACACACACACACACACACTCGCACAAAACAAACATTTGTAAATGAAGGTGTCAGAAACATGCAGTCACTAATGCCTTTGATAAAGGAAAAGATTTCTGCACCTTTCTTTGAAACGTTATTATTCATATCATTCCTTCAGGTGCACAGTTTTAGGAGCCAAAAAAGCTGGGAACAGATATTTATAAGGAACAGAAGCAGGACTTTATCTCTCTTGAACAATCACTGACAGTAACATAACATAAACACCAAAGACTTCATGATGACTCTACCTATTACAGTGGTCACCAACCCTGGCCATGCACAGATAGTTAACGCAGCTCTTAGCACTTGATAATTGAGTGTATCCATCAATCGAGGTCTTAAAACAGCGAGTGTTGCCGGGAACGGGGTCGATGACCACTGCGGTAGTGTGAGCTCGTGAAGCGGTCACTCAGTTCTCGGCACGTTTATCTAGCATGGATGTGAGGTGAGCGTGCAGGGGTTCACACACCGCCTCGTAGCCCTTGGGGGTCAGATGAAGGTAGTCGTACATGTCCTGATGGGATATGCTGCCGTTGGAGTGGACGAAGCCAGGGTTCACGTCAAGGAAAGAGGCGTGGGGGAGGGAGGACACGGCTTCCTGCACCAGCACGTTCACCCTCTCATTTCGCTCTCGCAGAGGGTTTGACAATTTACCTCTGGGCAGTAATCCCTGAAAAAGAAGAAATGGAAGTAAAAAACGGAATATTACCTGACCTACAATAAAAATAGTTTCCAACTGCATCGAAGCCAATTGTGACACGACACAGACACAGTTTACTCTGGCAATAATCCTACCACGGGTTAGTTTTAGTCCTTGTAGATTAGATTAGATCAAAACAAACAATATCTCCAAGACACAAAGAGGTAGAAAATATAGAAGCAAATGAAACTTCAAAATGAATAGTGATGGAGATATATAAAATAAACATATATATAGAAATCCATGTCGTGTAAAGTTAAATAAAAGTTTGTAAGCCAAAGTTAGACACTCACTTTCCAAGGTAAGTGTTTGATTTGGTTGTATATTACATAAAAGTATATAATGCATTAAAGTAAATAATAATAATAATAATAATAATATTAGGTTATATACAATTTGTTTATAGAACCAAATTTATATTATTTTGAGATCATTTCAGTTTCAAATTCCTTAAAGGGTTCGTTATTGTTGAAGTGTGCAGACACAGACAGAGAAAACTCGCCTGAGACAAAGACGCTCACGCTCAGGAAAAACATGGCACACAAGAAAAGAGATGTTTCACACTTCCAAGGCTCACCTAATAAAATAGGCCTGCTTCACTCTAAGCTTCTCCATATATGTGCAGCTTTATCTCACAGTTACACAACTGTTTCCACAACTAGAAACCAAAGTTTGTGTCTCTCTGAAAACCACAGCAGTTGTGTATCCACAGCCTCCACCACCAGGGTTTAAAAGTCTTTGAATCCTCAGATTTACCAGCAGCTTGTGTGTCCCTCAGAGATTAAAACAGATTTTCTTTGGTGAGGGAAAGTGAGAAATCTGTCCCCAGACGTCCATTCAATGTTTTAACTTTATGTTTAATGTCAATGATTAATGTTTATCGATTTTTGGCGATAAAATGGGTCGCAGATGAATTTAGTTGTTGATAATTGTCGGTTACGTCATCACACGGCTGTGGACCTGAACAACATCCTCAAGAGACCTCTCGCTCTCTACCTCGATCTCTGCTGGGAGTCACACGTGCAGTGAACAGCGGAAGATCAAGAAGAAGGTAAACATGCGATCTGCCCGGAAACAGACAAATAAATGCGTGTGTGTGTGTGTGTGTCTGTGTTTATATATATATATATATATATATATATATATATATATATATATATATATATTTCCAGCCCTTGGATTAAAATTAAACATGTTTTTGTAGCGGTATCACAAACAGCAGCAATGTTTATTAAAAGAAATGTTTTTGAATCAAGTATTTTCATTGACCTTTTTGTTTATGTCCAAAACAACCTGCTGCTCGCTGAAGAGAGCAACTCGACTAATGGTTTCAATAATCGATGACTAGCAGGTGTAAATTTAATTAGGTGAGCCTTTTGTTTCAGTGAATAAAATTGAGTGATATCATACCAGACATGCAGATTTCTCCTTTCCCTGCACTCCTTTAAGTCTGCTTCTGTCTGAGATGTCTTCCTAGTGTTTGCTTATTGTGTGAGCGGTTGGGTTTTCTCCTCTCTCTCTCATATTATAAGGTTTCTGCCTCAAGGATAATGTGTGATGGGATTTGAATCTATACAAAGAAACTCCGACTTGATGTTGAGTGACACTTCCATTGAGGAATGTAGGGAAGAACCTACGAGGACAAGTGTGCGGGCGTGTGGGAGCTTGTTCTTGACGACTTGTACGATAGCCATGATGCCTCCACAGATCTGCTCAGGCGTGTGCCCGTGATTGTTGGTGCCAACCCACAGCACGACGACCTGTAACAACAAGCGCAGATGTGATGGATTTGTTTTGGGGTCAGCGGAACTGAAATTAGAATCTCACAGAGCACAACGAGTCTTTGTGTGAACGAACGAGCGTGATCATGTTGGGTTTTGGACCTTTGGGCTGATGTTATCCAGTTCACCGTTGGTCAGTCGCCAGAGCACGTGTTGTGTTGCATCACCTCCCACCCCAAAGTTAAGGGCATGAAGGGGAGAGAAGAGCTGCCTCCATACCTGCAGACAAACAACAACAACATGTCCACTTGTCCATTATCGAGGTCACGCAGTTTGGGAGTGAGAGAGAACAGTAATGGCGCTTTTCCATCGACAGTTCCAGCACTACTCGACTCTACTCGACTCTTTGGTGTCGTGACGTGATTCTATACGCGACACAAACACACAAACAATGGAGGACAGTGAGGCAATGATGTACTTGTTGTACTCATTTGTGCAGACGCTCGCTGTCACACTCTCTGATTCTTGATTCTTGTGTTGGACGTCGCGCTCTTGGCTCGTCCAGTGACCAGTGGCAGTTTGTTGACGTCACATTTTAGTGTCGTCTCAGCTCGCTCGGAACCTCGCCAGAGCAGGTACCAAAAAAAAACACAACAAAAAACCCAGTAGAGCTGAGTCGAGCAGAGAAGTGATCGAACTGTATGATGGAAAAGGTGTGAAAACACACAGAAGAGACACGTTTAGGAAAGTGATGTTTTACCCCAAACTCGTGCATGAGCTGAACAAGAGAATCTCCCACAAACAGGACTTCTGGTTCTTTGTCTTTGCTGTCAGACACAAAGCGGTTGTGCTGCAAACAGAAAAAGGGGGAAAATAAGAAAATGAATAATTCTCTGTTTACAATATCAAACATTTTAGTGGATTAAAGAACGACTGGTAATCTCCTGGGCCTGAGGAAACGAGGATGCACAAAATATCTATTTGAATACTAGACACAAATTGAATCACATCATTTACAGATTAATACTAAATTAATCTAAAGGGAAAATTGCAAAAAATCTACATAAAGCATTTAGCTATATATTAAAAGTGGAGATACTAATACATTCATTTTAACATCAATTTATTTTCTATGCAACATCAAACATTTGACAATTATACTTCACAGAGCCGGAGATGATGTCTGCGAATGCTAATCAGTTAGATTTATGTCACACAGAAGCTGAACAACTTGGATTAGAAAATGTCTAAAACACAACTTTAGTTTCTACGAGAAGTCTTTGGTACCAAGTGTAATTTAAATGTAAAGCTGTAGTGTGTGACTTAACTTAACTTAACTAAAAACAAATATAATATATCTGTCACATTCAAACCGCTGTCAGACGAGTTCACACACTGCTGATCAAACCTCTGAGCTACACACGACTCTCTCCGTGTTTCTCCGTACAGCATTGTTTTGTACTTCATCAGGTAGAAACACAACAGCGACACCAAGAAACCAAGGAATTAGTTCTCTGAAACATGAGTGAGTTGAAGCAAATGTTGAAAGAGACTAGGTAAAGGAATTAACCCCAGTTCTCTAAGACATGGGTGAGGTAGTGAGCTACGCAATGGAGCATTCATTTGTAATTACAAAATAGTTACAAATGAATGAAATTGTATTTTGTGTTTGTATTTTTAAGTCTGACATTATTATTATTATACAGCTGGTGCAGATCAGGTGAGTGGGCAGGTGTGGAAATAAATGCTGTACTGCTTTTGCAAATTATGATCGTTTATGTAAATGTTTTTTTTAAAGTCAGAGAGAGCTAACAGAAGACAAATCTAAATCAATACTCAATCAATATTTGGTGTGACCACTCTTTGACTTCAAATCAGCATCGCTTCTTAAAGGTAGACTTTGTAGTATTATCGTCAGGTGTAAAATTATACCAAACTAATGATCTTAATTTTCAAATACAGGTTGAACGGCAGTCATTCACTGAAACAGAACAGCCAGACTCTGCTACCAAGACGGTTTCATGTCACAGGTCACACACCACGACAAAACTGAGCAACAGCACAGCAACAAGACACACGCAACAGCACGGTCTCTCCCAGACCCAAAGCTTCAAGATGTGCCCTTCAAGCTCTTCTGAAGAAGCACAGAGAAACGGGCAACATGGAGACACAGTGGTCGGCCAAGGACACTTCCTCTGGCAGATGAAAGACACACCAAAGTGGTCTTCGTGGAGGAAGCCGACGTGGAAACGACTCAACTATGAATGAAGTCAGAAAATGTTGGAGAAAGATGGCAGCGGCGCTCTGGACTGACATAGTGAAATATTTAGCTGTAGCAGAAAGCAGCTTGTTCGCTAAAGGGCCTCATTTCTGCAAATGTCATTGGCAACGATCTTCAGCAGACAGAAGAACAAGGAGTCTCGGACGTGATGGTACGTCCCGCACTGAAACCCTGATCTCCACCCTGATTACAGGAGGAGCCAGAAGGATTTGAGCCAGATCTACATCCACAGAAGACTTGGTTTTCATTCTCCTAAATGTCTGAACAACCTTCCTCTGAAGTTTTGTTTAAAAAAGCAAGTGTAACTAGATGAATTGATGCTGAGTTAGTTCCAGTTTTCTCACTCAAAACAAACATTTGTGAATGCATTCTTACTTTCCACACCTGCCGAAAACTTTTGGACAGTATTGTATATCTAATGAAAGAGAAATGAAAAATATTAACTATTCAATTTAAACAATAAAGCATGATTGCTGTCACATTTGTAATATGTGTCAGACGTACAATATGGAGCATTTTCAACGGTGACATACATGCATATTAGCGTCAGTGCATAGTTGTGAATAGTTCATGGCTGTTGTGCTGTAAAGGTGTAGAAACTCAATGAAACGTCTTATATTAAAACACACCAGAGAAATCCATCGTCCATCTCCCTGGACGTCCGCACAGGGAGTGGGTGTGGCGGCAGGATTGGGCTCCTCAGCACTCATGACTCCGGTGACTTCGGTGAGCAGTCACGTTAACGTTGCGCTACTTTGTGAGAACGGAAACAAACCGAAAAGTCAATATTGCGTAGCAGATTTCCGGGCTAAATCAATGGAGGGTGCTAGCTACGGTAGCTAGCCCAGTCGCAGAAACACAAGGTGTTGTTTAACAGAGAAATGAGGGTTAAACCCTGGTCATCAATGACGTTAATTATGTCAGCTCGTTTTGTGTAACAACGGGGAAGGAAAACCTTTATACAGCGGTTATATTTAGCGATATTAATGAGAAAAAAATGCTACCGTAAAACCAAAATCGTCAACCCCATCAGTTTCAGGAAGTAATTTTTTACTACAGTGGCTCGTACCATTATCCTCCGTGGGCAACAACATATGTGTTTGCGTGTATCTTTGAATAACGTGACATTTTTTGCTATTACTGCAGATTTTAAATGACTTTATACTCCATTAAAAACCAGTAAATGATACGTAAACGAATTACACGAGTGAAGAGAAAAGTAAAACACAGCACGGGTTTTTGTTCCTCGCCTGCTTCAGTGGACTTGCCCTGCTCCTTGGTGTTCATGGGAAATGGTGTTGCGCAAGGAATATGCGCCCATTGTTGTTGATAGAGAGGTGTAATGTGTCATTCTCATATGCTTCTTTTTAGAATGATTGTAGGACTATTTGTGGCTGTACATTAGACATGTGTTAAAGTGCATTACACTGTGTGTATTTATGTGCTTCACACCATAGTCTAGAGACTACAGATTTAATTTAACCTATGGCTACAAGCTTAAATATGAACGTTCATTAATGTGTATAATCCCTATTAACAGTAAATAAACCAATACACTGCTTTCAAAGTGAGGGTGATTTTGTGATTATAAAACTGTGAGGGACACAGCTAATGTTTTTCATTTTGTCATTCTTGTTTTAAACAAGGGCTTTGTGCTATTTGAATTTAATTTTTAATTTTTAACTTGCTCTTTCTGGTACATACTCTGATATGGAGCAACTGTAACAAAACAATTTCCTTCGGAATAATAAAAGTATTCTGATTCTGATTCTAATATGTATTGCTGTTTGAGCACTGAGCGCACTAAGATAAGATAAGATAAATTAGTCCTTTATTTGTCCCGCAATGGGAACATTTGCATTGTTACAGCAGCAAAGACAGTACTGATAAAGATAATAAATAATAAAAACAACACAACAGTTCACTTACATTTGTGTGTATTTAACCAATAAGCTACGTGGCAGTTTAATGAATGAAAGCATGTACAGTAGATACAGAGCAGGCGATGGTTTCTTTTGTTTTGTTTTGTTTTTTAAAAAAGAAAAGCAACTATTATGTGTGACGTTCATGAACATAACAAGAAATTGAGAAATACTGTTCAGAATTGACAAAAATCACATTTCGACTGCTTTACTTTCAGAGTAATAAAGTGGCCTTTGTTGGGACATCTAAGTATGTAAACCAAAGTAAACCAAAGTATGTAAACATTAAGGATGTAAACCAAATGGCAGACTAACAGAGAACTCCTTCATTTTCTAAAATAACTAATAAATGTACACGGAGTTGTGGGCACTCGTCTTAAACCCACCCACGGAGGAAGTCATTGAACCTAGCGTGACATTACACTTCCTGTTTGGTATAAAAATAAAACGTTTCAGGAAAATAATCCGTCAACCAACTATGTCCATGTTTAATGTCACATGTTAAATATGTAGAAAGAAAATGGAACAAAACACGTTTTCTGTGTGAAATAAACCACGTTGTGTTTTCCACGGTTTGACGGACGGTACGTGATTATGCTACATAACGGAAAAGTAACGTAACAGCTAAGTTACAGCTAATGCAGCTATTTCGGTAAGCGGTGATATTAATTCTTCATTTAAAGTTTACGTCATGTTTATTAATGAGCGGAACGTGTGTGTGTGTGTGTGAGTGAGGTCCATTCACGGAGCACCTGGTGCTGGACATTAACGCCACCTGGTGACGAACTAATCACATGATTATTATCAATATCAGTTACGTGGACATGTTAGCTTTAATTAGCTCAACGTTAACAGTTGTATTCCTCAACAACGGTGAGAAAAAAGAATGTGTTGTGTTTTTGTTTCTTGGTGTTTTGTTTCTCCTCAACACTTTGTTGGTGTTGTAAAGTTTTAATTGGTAAAGCAGTTAAACATTGTGTGGATGCTTTTAAAGGTTCTGGTTTCAGCACGGTTTATTTGTGATTTATTAGACACTGTAAAATCTAATGTGCATGTTCTTGATCACTGAGATGCATTGTGATCCCAATATTCAGAAGAATCGTATGTTTTGTAAGACTTCCATATTCCATATCGTAAGAATTCCATATTTTGGTCGTTAAGAGCTCTTGTTTGAAGGTAAATTGACTTATATGTGCATTTAGCAGCTTAGCTGTTAGCTTTTTTATATATATAACAAAGAAACCATAATGAATAACTTTGATTTGAGGACAAAATAATACTGAGATGTATTGGAATATTAGAAGTGCTTTACTCAGTGTGGTCACTCGGTGGCACTGCAGCTTTACTGTTGTGTTACTGTGTTGGTGGAGAGACTCCACCTCTATATCACAAATACATTCTGAGGATGTCATCTTTTTAAGTTCAGCACATATTGATTGACAACACGATTAATCAAGTAAATAATCAATAGCTGTATCAGTCATGCAAGCAATTATTTGTTTCAATCTACTAATTTAAGGTCCTTTTGACATCATTTGTTGTGTCAGTGGCTTAATAACACAATAATTGTGTCAGAACTATTTGAATATTTCACTCAGGTTGTTTCTATAAAGTTTTGCACCAAGTAAAGAAAATGTGACATGAAGCATGTTTGAATATGATAAAGCAGAGATCTACTGTATTTCTTTTGTCTGTGATAATGGCGCCACCTACAGTAAAATAAAGTAACAAGTAGATTGAAGTGATACTTCATGTTTCTTTTACAGGAAAGAAAGAGGTTTAAACGTTTTTGCTGCAACATGATCTTGTAAAGATGGCGTTGCTTCCTGTTTCCTACCTGCCTTCTATGTTTCTTACAATATACTAATTGCAGTTATGGTTGTTGTTTTTTTGGCAGTATCAAGTAAACATGAGCCACACGTTGGGCAAGGATCCATCTTCTGAAACAACCTGCTGCAAATGTTTAAACCATCCTGAGACAGATGGGCAGCACAGAATGAAGCGACTGAAGACCATCAGGGAGAGGAGACGGATGAGAAGCGGAGGGAAAAACGCAGCAAAGACAAAATCACATCACCATCGCTGCTGTCGCCAAGCCAGTAAAGACACAGCACATTCCTGTAACTGCTGCCTAGGTGGCTGCAATCCAAGAAGAGAGCCACTATTTGCAAAGGTGGTTCCTGCTGCTCAGGAGCCCAGCATCATCACAGACCACCGCCTGATCGGACACCACGGCCTGTTCAACCATGAGGTGAAGTCTGTTGACATTGAGCGCTTGTTAAGTAAGCAGAGGAAGCTGGACAACGCTCAAGAGAAAACACACAAAGAGAATCCTAATCTTTCACATCCGTCTCCAGCATCTCCAGCATCTCCAGCATCTCCAGCATCTTGCGGTAATGCTTTGGTGGACGATGAAGCTGCTGAGAATTTGCCATTTGAGGACAAAAAAGAACCTTGGTCTGACACTAGTGCTGACTGTCAGGAAATACAGGAGAAAATCAGCCGTGGAGCAGATCTCACACCCGCACAGAGACCCCAGCAGCAACGTCATCGTTCACCTGACAGCTACAGAAGCATCTTCTCATCCAAACACAGCTTTCTCGATGTAGTAATCAGCACGGATAAGAAGAAGGTCGACTCGGTCACACGTGAAAAGGACAAAGAGTCTCCTTTGTCTCTCACGCTCGACGACGTGGAGACACCGGTGACTCCGGAGAACAAGGCTCCAGCTGCTCCACAAACACACACCTGTGGCGTCAGCCCGAGCTCACCTCCGCTCTCGAGCTTTGCCACGCAGCACGGAGGAGAAGATCCCGCGTGTGTGTCTTTCATCACAGCGACGGCAGCGCGTCTGTGCGACAGTCTCCAGCTCCCACGTCTGTGGAGGAGAGACCTGCTGGCAGAGAGCAGAGAGAGGCTGTTGATGGTTCTGAGGGCGAGGCGAGGACCGTGGCTTCAGGAGAACCTCCTCACGGAGCAGAGACACGTCACTTTTGGTCCTGATCAGGATCATAGTCTGGATGGAGATGAAGTCTTGTCAGCAGGTAGGCAGGGATTTGAATCTGATTTTCCATTTTTTACAAAGTTTGGTTGTATGCGGTACCGACATGCATTAAAGATAGAAAATGTGCTGCACACAGACCCGTTGTATGAATGTGTGAGTGAATGTGTGAATGGGTGAATGGCAAAACAGTAGTAAAGCAACTTTTAATGCTCATCAAGACTAGAAAAGATATAAATCCAGACCATTTACTTTCACATTGCAGAATTTACTGAGAAAAATACATTAGTTTACTTTATCTCACTGTTAGTCGTAGATTAAAGTTAAGTAAACCTACTGTGTGGGTTCATGTGTGCACATACTGCAGCTCAAGCAGACACTACCTCATACAACCACACTTAAAAAGTTAGAAGCTGTCCTTGAGGTTCAGAGAGTAAAATCGACACTGTCTTCAGTGTGTGGCCATTTTTCCGTGTGTTTCTTCCAGATGTTTCCATTGTGCGACTAATAAAGACTGTTTTGTCTTCAGCATGCCATGTCGACACTGTTGATCAGTCTGCTTTTGACTCCCAGAAATCCACAAAAAGCAACCTAAAGCCACACCAGAGCATGAAATGGGTAAGTCATTGCCTTTAAACTGGAACTCTCTTATTTAAAGTTTAAAGTGAAGTGTTCCCCCCCCCCCAGTGTGTTTGTATGAGGTACTGATTATTGTATGATGTTCCTCTCTAATTAAATACTTTATTTTTATTTTAAGAAAAGTAAGCCAGTTAACAAGTCTTATAATCTGATAATTATACTGTAACGTTGTTTCTGAATTCCAACGACATTCAGGATTAGGGGAAATAAAAATGAGTGTGAGTGAAACTTGGTTGATAGTTGGATAGTTTAAAATGTTCCATCAGTCTTTCTAAAATCCTGGCAAACACAGAGCCACTTAACAAAAGATCTGATCAAATGAAGTCTTAAATATTTTGCCACTTTATCTCCCCACAGACGGCCTTTTCAAACTTAAATAAATGTCACATGTAAACTAGCTGTTATCTCTCCTTTGATACTGACCAGTCATTTTTTTGGTGTTTCCTGTGCAGACTGCTGATTGGTCGACATGTCCCACCAGTTTTTTGGATGATATCCTCAGGCCCAGGTCCTCTCCTCAGTTCTGCATGGACTTTGAACCCAGCGGAGCTTCAGCACGTGAGCATCTGTCTCCTCCGTGTCTCACGTCATGCAGGACAGAAAAAGCCTCAGTGTCTCAGCACTGGGACAAAAGTCTCTTCAGGCCAAAGTGCAGAGAGCTGCCGGGTTTTGATTCCTTTGAAAACCGCTTCATGAACCACGGCAGAACAGTTGGAGAGAGGCGATGTGTGCCTTGGTTCAAAGACACTCGGCCCTCTTTTTCTTACCAAACACAGCCAGTGCATTTCTCCCTGGAGTCTGACCCGTTCACAACTGACCGACGTTCTTTTCCTCCTCCGTTCTCCACCCACATGCCCAATCCTGATCCGAGCAGCCATCTCCAGACTCACAGACGATCCAGTCACACTGCCGCCGAACCTCTCCTCAGCTCTCACCACTCAGACATGATTCATTACCCTCCGTCTCACATGCTGGACAGAAGCCCAGCACCTTCCCCCTTTTCTTTAAGCCCCGAGCACTGGTCCTTTCCTCCGATGAAACTCTACTAATGTGTCGTCTACATGAAGCCTTAATTCACAACATTTAGCCTTTTCTTTGTTCACAGTGATGCTGTGTTTCTTTTCTAGTTTGAACTCACTCACCCACTCTCGATCTCAGGTTTTTGACCTCACATACCCTGACTTCACGTAAATCAGCCGAACACATAATACTGTTTCATTTTTAACTGTAGACACATTGCATCACTATTTGTGTGTGTGTGTAAAATACCGTGAGTGTTGTTATCATCTGGTATTGCTAACAGTGGCTAACCCGAGACACGTTTCCGACTTCTCGATTGGTACGTGGCAAACGTCACTCCTAATTTCTTATATTCATATGATCATAAAGTCTTAATTTTAATAGCAAATGTTTAATCTTTTATTCCCTTTTGTCATTTATTAGAAAAAGAATTTCACAATTATGTATTGTTTGCATATTTGTACCACTTTTCATTAGTAATATACACATATATACATGTATATATATGTGTGTGTATATATATGTATATATATATATATATATATATATATATATATGTTTGTTTGTGTATATATATATATACATATATATATATATATATACATATACATATGTATATATATATATATACATATACATATGTATATATATATATATACATATACATATGTATATATATATATATATATATATATATATATAGCTAATGTGGAAGTTATACATTAAAGGAAAAGGTCGAGTAAAACATGTAGTAATGCCATCAATCAAAATAAAGCATATGTGATCACAAGAAAAGCGACAGAGCTGATTCCTGCTCATGTAAATGATGTTGTTGGTGTTTCAGTGCATGAAATTGTACATTCACATCAGACTGTCATCACTCTCTTCTCACATCTAATGTCTCCAAATGTCCTCACTTTAAGCAGAATCACAATCATGTTCTCTCTCTGTTTGGATTCTGCTCCCCGCTCTCATGGCCCGACGGAGCTGATCCCAGAACAGCTCCTGGGCCTGCACCGGGTTAATGCAGTCTGAGCTCGGCCACTGCAGATAGGTCTTTTTGAGCATGACTTTCCTCATGCGGTGAAACGACGACAGCTGTCGCTCAGAGATGGGCTCCAGGAACACGAGCAGGAGGACGTCTCGGTGCTCGTCAAAGAGTCTGTAGCTGGCGAGCTGGATCTCCAAAGAGCACCACTCGCTTTGTAGAAAGCTCCTGCTCACCACACACACGGTCTTACGGCTGTTGTATACGGCGGAGACGATGTTGTCCACGATGAAGCGTCCCAGTTCAAAGTCCCTGTGATGGAGGCAAAGTTTAAAACCAGATCCGTCTCCCTCCAGGTTTGGCACCAGATGGTCCATGACCCACTTCTCATCACAGGAATTATAGGAAATAAATGCATCAAATGTGCAGTTCTCCTCCTCCTCTCTCATCCTGCGCCACTGCTCGCTGAACCACGAGCGGAACACGTAGTAGCTGTACTTCAACTTCCAGTAGAGTTTGACATAAAGAATGGGAGTGAGTGTGAACAGGAAGATAACAACAGCCGTGCTGAAGAACAGATATTCTCCCAAATCTATGAAACAAACTTTGGTATCAAAATTGTAGAATTTGACTTCAGCGTCATGCGGACACGGCTGATTGTAGAGATAAACCACTTGGACGTTTGGGTTTTGTCGCGTCCAGTTTTGCAGCAGGCTGTTCTCGCAGGTGCAGCTTAAAGGAACATTACGTATGTCAAGGTAGCGCAGTTTCTTTAGGCTCAGCAGCACGTTTACATCCATGCTCCGCATCACGTTGTAGTTCAGCTCCAGCATACTTAAATGTGTCAGATTCCCAAAAACCTCTGCTGAGAAGTCCTCGATGCCCACATTCTCTGCACTGAGTTTGGTCAAGTTTCGTAGCTTTCTGAAGACTCCCGCTTCAAGTTTGGCGACTCCTTTACAGCAGCTGTCCAACGAGAGGAAGTTCAAATTTGTCAGGTCATCGAATGCATCAGGGGCAAACTGAGAGAGGTAATTGTTGGTGAGATACAGATTTTTCAAAGAGTAAAGACCACGGAAAAAAGCGGAGGGTAAATTCCCGAGGCCATACGGCCTCTGTGCGTCCAGTTTCAGATCTCTGAGGTTGCGTAGATTGGAAAATGGTGAGTTGACCTTTTCATTCAGGAAGCAAATCTGATTACCTTTGAGATCCAACACTGTGAGTGCATCATGAAACACGTGATGGAAGGAAGCGTCAATCTGCAGGAGGTTGTTTCCATCGAGATAGAATTTGGCCAGACTTGTGAGCCCTTTAAGACCTGATGGCTGAAAGTGAGTGATCTTGTTACCTCCCAGGTCCAGTGTGGTCAGATTCCTGAGCCTGAGGAACGTCCCGTTGAAAATGACAGCGATGCGATTGTTTCGTAGGTTAAGATATTGCAAGTTAGAATTATCGTGAAAGGTGTCTTTTAACAATTCGGTTAAGAGGTTGTTGTCCAAGCGGAGCGTTTGGAGCATCCGTAGCCCTCTGAGAGCTAGATGGTGGAAAAAGGCGATTTTGTTGATGTTGAGCTGGAGCACCTTGATATTTGGTGTATTAACGAAAGCCATGGATTTCACTGAGAGGATGTGGTTGTAGCGATAGCTCAGCTCTTCCAGGAAAGGAATCGTTTTTTGAGCGCAACAGGAGGGAAGGGCGTTGAGGTGGTTATGCTCTGCATTGAAGCTTTTTATTTGCATCTGTGGACCGAGGAAGAGAAGACAACTTGTACTTTTCAGTTCATTGAGGGACAGATCCAGAGTCCCTGTGATTGTAGGACAAAGGGAAAATGTGTCATTTGGCATATTCTCAATCCCATTGCTACTGAGACTTAACTTTTGAACGGGGTTTGCCTTTCTTTTTAGCAAACTACACAGTTCAGTGAGCTGGCTGTAAGTTTTCAGACCGGTGCCTGAAAAATCAACAGCATTTGTTCTGATGTTACTGATGTTAAAAAGCTCCACTACATCAACATTTGTTGAACGCAAGCGCAAATAGATCACGTGTTTCAAATCCACTCCGTGAAAGGCTGCCGTCGGGAGCCGAGCGTTGTAGGACAGATCCAGGACCTTAATGAAGCCCAGAAAAGAAGGTTTACATCCTAACGTGAACAGATTATTTCTACATAAATATAAAACACTGAGCGACGCAGGCAGTGACGCATTGTGGCCGAGTGAGGTCAAATGGTTATAGCAGAGGTCCAGGGTCTTCAGATTTGGGAGATGTGACACAGACTCGACAATCCCAGAGAAATCCATCAGAAGGTTTTGCCTCATGATCAAAGTGTTCAGAGTGAGAGTGGTCGAGAAAATCCCCACAGGAAGCTGCTTCAGTTTGTTATTCGTCAGTGAGAGAAACGTGAGGTTGTGGAGGTCCTTAAACACATCACGGCTGAGCTTGGAAACGTTGTTACAGGACAAGTTTAAAAACTGAAGCTGGTGCAAGTTTTGGAAAGCAGACGGTTGAACGTTCGTCAAGTGGTTATGATCTATTCGGAGGAACTTTAGATTTGGTAGATGAGCAAAGGCGTGGTTGGGAATGAGACACACCGGATTAAAGGCAATGGTCAGATTGGTGACAGATGACGGCAGGTCGTCGACGAAGGCAGATATGTTCCTCTCCCGTCGACGGAAGCAGCTGAACTGTGTTCCCGTTGCGTGTGAGTCTGCGATGCAGTTGTTGAAGCTATAACCAGCGATGAGTTGAACGGCACCAAGAACAAGAGCGGCCGACAAATACTGATGACAGAGGGCAGACATTTTTTGTCTCTTATTTGAATATGTTCGAAAACTCTTTGGGTTCATTAGCTGAACGCGGCACAGGAATCTGAGGATAGAGAGAAGGAAATGATGTCACATATCACAACGTATACGTTTGTTACAGAAGAGGACACAACATGGAGGCAGAAGAGCCGCAGTGGTGACTCAGCAAGATGATAAACCGGGTAACAGGGGGCGCTGTGCCCTCTTACGTTTCACATACGCCCTCTGACCAAAATTCATCACTCTGCTTTACACAACATGCAGTCTTGCTTAAAGCTTTTCCCTTTTCCCGTAAAAATATTAATAATTAATAAAAATATTGGCCCCCAGGTCGTTTGAGTTTGACGCCCCTGCTTAACTTTAGGTTAGTTATGACATGTTTCCACCGGCTCTACTCGCCTCGGCACGGCATGACACGGCACGGTTTAGGTTGCATCTCCACTACAAAAAAGTACCTACTGGGCGGAGTCATCACTGCACAGCTGCATGAAACGGCGGTGACTTTGTTTTGCACACGACACACACACACACACACACACACAAACACACACACACACACAAACGAGTGACTTGTAAAGCAGTTGTTTTCAGTGTAACTGAATCATTAGAATCAGTTCATTAAAAATATTTGTTGGGCACTTCCGCCATGACCGGAGCACAGACTCCGTCTGACACGGTCACTGGACTGAAACACAGCAGGTCAGGGTCTGTGATGATCAGCAGTGCTGTCACTGAATACACCAGACTCCTGGTAGTTGTTGGGAGATTAACCCACGTTTTTAGGATTGCTAGTGGAAACGCAACTTAACTGTGCCGTGGCGAGTAGAGCCGATGGAAACACAACATTACACTTTAAGCGGTGATGAATATTTTATTGTCCAAGAAACTTGAACCCTGTAAACAGAGTATTCAGTTCCCTTTTCATGCTTTCACTTCCCCTTTCACTCTGCTCTTGGCATTTGTGCGACTCTAAGAGAAGTTAGAAAGTGGAATTCTATGGAAACATCCAATTAAAAGGTTGATAGTTACTATAGTAGGATAGTTAGTATATATCTCTATAGATGTATACATAGATAGTTAGTGTATATACATGTATGTGTTAACTTGTACAGGCATTTAATGACAGCGTCTATTTGTGATGGTGGTATTAACACATTCATGTAGAATCCTGAGTGAATCCTTGTAAATCCCCCGTCAAAGACACAGCTCCATTCTTTGTCCCTTGACTTGTTTAAAAACAACATTTCCAAACAAAATCTGGCTTCAGATACTGTTCTTGCAGTTAAACATTAGTGACATCATGAAAGTCAAGAACAAAACAAGTCATTTCTAAATGTAAAGTACACATTTCCAAGTCAAACTGACTTAGAAACCTTACCTCGTCGCTCAGCTGCCGAGCCTTCATCAGAGTCCTGCTCTTATCATCTGAAAGAGGAAGGTGGGGACAACCCAGTCTTCTCTTTCCTTATTCTGTCACAGCTCATCACATGCAAAAAAACAGAAGTCACAGCATGATAATACCACAAGCTGTAAGAAACCAATTTTATCTATTTTATGTTATAAAATGTCATCTACTGTTAAAGAGTGTATTAAAAGTGTTGTGTTGCTCACAGGTTAGAAGGCGGGGGGCATCACACTGTGGATGTGGTCCGGTGACCTGGTTAGTGTCGTTTTTAGTCAGGCTTCCTTCTTCTTATGAGTGACAGGTGATGAGTTCAAGGTGCAGAAAGAAACCCGCCTGACTCAGGACTCGAACCGAACAAAGGGATTTTATTTGGTGAGGAATCAGACCAAGCTCTGCAGCAGCTCAGGAGAATGTGTTCCTGCCGAATCTCCGAACAATTCTGCCTGCAGAAGAGCAGGTCCATACTTTTAAAGGTGTCTCTGGCATCCTTATCTCAAACCCCACATTTGATGGTTGCTGCTTTCTCCTGTTTTCTAGGGGCCCCCGTTTTCTTCATTACGATTTCTACATTTCCTCGATGTATAGTGCATGCAGCAGGATCAGAACGGTTCCTCCTAAAATCAATGATTAACTCCTTGGTTTTTGTCACTGTTATGTGCCGGTTTCGGTTGTCCCCCCCCCCCCCCCCCTTCTTCTCCCTCTGAGCAGGTACATGCTGACCTCACCTGTGCTCAGCCCTAATTGCCACTCACTCCAAGCAGCTGAGTATAAAAAGGGTGGTTCTGAGCAGACATTCAGCAGGTGGCTGAGTGTCTGGAGGAGCTTCTTGAAAGTGAACTCTGCGTGACCAGAATCCAGGTTCGTTTAGCCCTAGTTACTTTTTGTTGGTAATAAATATTGTTAAACTTTTCAGTAGGTTTCCTGCCTCCTCTTTTGCCCCAGACAAACAAAGGTGTTACAAACAAAAAACATAGACACAACCGGGTTGTAACAGAATATAAGGGGTTTGAGGGGTGATGTAAAGCGAAGAAAGGTTTATTCTTTGTTGAAGAGGGAGGGGGTAGATGTGGCTCTACTACAGGAGTCCCACTTAGACGACAATGAGCATCTCAAACTTAAATACAGTTGGTGTGGCCAGGTGTACTTTTCCTCTTTTACTACCAGTAGCAGAGAAGTTGTTATATTGATACACAAGAATCTACCATTTCAATAAAAGTATATAAAGGACAAGTACAGAAGATTTGTGATTATAAATGGTGTCTTGAATGGCGAAGAAATTACTCTGATGAATCTTTATTGCCCACCTAACTAGAGTTTGGCATTGGGTCAGCACCCCAACCCTGTTGACTTAAAAATGGTATAGGAACAGCAGGTGTCAACCCATTGCATGCTGGGAAAACTCCCAGACCACTGATGCTGGCTGGAGGCGGAGCTTAAGTTAAAAAAAAGGAGAAAAGAATCAATGAGACAGAATCTTTTCATCATGGCCGACATTTTTATTGTACAAACACATCACGAGTCACATGATTAATGTGAGCTGCTTAAGGCTGCAGGTACTTTCACCTGGATCAGGTCCCCCTGGACTGGGTCCACATGGACCAGATCCACCTGGGTCTGAGTTCATACTCAAAAAGTCCTCATCTCACCTGCAGAGGACAAGGACATCAGGTCCAAACAGGAGGACAGCTGATTTTAAGGGCGGTGTGTCTGTGACTGACAGGTTAGGGTTAACCTGACAGCTGTGGTTGGTTACTTGTTGTTCAACCTTCACACCACCACGTCCATTCCTCAACCACCGCTAAAAATATCCGGTGACATTAAATCCGTTTGGCAAAGTCTTTGTTATCTTCATCAGTTCAGCTCATGTCCATTGGTCCATCCTCATCTCCATCTTCCTCCACACCTTCTGTCCTGCTCTTTATCTTCCACTCATCCCCGACTTCCTCTCCGATCACAATCCTGGTCTCTCGTCTCTCCTTGTTCACCTCCTTTCTTTCCTCCTCCGTCTCCTTTCCTTCCTCCTCGCTGTCCTCCTGCTCGTCTTTTTTGTTCACCATGTCCTCATATCTGCTTTCACCCTGCATTATTTCTTTATCTTTTGTCTCTTTTCTGTCCTCTACATCTTGTTGTTCCTCCTGTTTCTCATTTGGTGTCATCTGTCCTTGTCCTTCTACCTTTTGTTCCAACTCTGATGTCTCAAGTCCTTGCCCTTTTTTTGGTTCCTCTTTTTTTTCCTCTGGGGTCTCTAATCCTGGATCTTCTTCTGGTTCCTTGTCGGTGTCCTCTTCGTCCTCCCCAAGCCAATCAGGAGAATCATCACCAAGAGCTTCATTTCCCAGCAAAGTTTTGGTGAGGATCTTGAGAAGGTCCAGTTGAGCATCCTCTGGTGTCTGACTCATCTCTTCCTCTTCTTTCTGAAGAAGACCCGTCAGCATGAATGAATTCCTCCAAAGTTGGTGAAGTTTGTTTAAAAGCGTCAGAGCCTCGACCGTCCAGTCCACCAGCAGCTGGGCCACAGTGGCTTCGAGACGCGGTGATGCCTCCTCCAGCTCCTTTGGGTTTCCTGAGCAGAACTTTGCCCAGGAAGACAGGATGAAGCGCTGCAGCACCGGCTTCAAACAAACCTCCAGAGGCTGAAGTCTGATGGAACAACCTCCAGGAATTATTGCTGGGAGGGTGCCTGACCCACTGAGGGACGCAAGAAACGAATCACCCGTGTGCTCCCGGTGACGGCCTAACACCAGCAATGACTTACTCCGCTGTGTTTGACCAGACATGTGCTGTAGCCAGATCTTGTTTGTCCAGCGATCCAGGAGTTCTTCTGCTGAAAGGCTCTTCAGGTGGTCCTCCTGGAGGATGGTCCCAGACAGATCTTTTTTGACAAACTGCTGGTTCACCAGCACCAAAGACGGCAGCATAGTGCCATCTGCCAGTGCTGTCAGGTAAACTGTGACGAGAGGTACTGAACCGTTGAGTTCTAGGGCTTCTGCACGGTGACACTTGTCCTGAACTAGTCTCAAATCCACAAAGAGACAAAACTTGTCCATTGCAGCTATGGCGTTTTCTGGCAGCTTGTGAACACAAATTATGTTCTGGGTGAATTTCTGAAAAGATTCGACCTTGTCCTCCAGGGAAGCCGGCAGCGTGCGTGTCAGTGTGGCTGCTGTGCCGATGCTGCGGACTCCAAGCTGGTGCCGCAGCATGAAGCCGACCGCCCAGTCGTACGAGATGCGGAAGGAGTCACTGAAGCTGCCCTTCTTCTTCAGTGTGGATGCTTTGTGGAACAGGCTGCTTTCTGTGATGGGCAGCTGCTGCTCGCGCATGGACAGCACCCAGGCCACCATGCGACAGTCACCGTCCAAATCCATGTTCTGGTCCTGCTCACGATGTTTCAGGTGCTTCTTGGCCTCCTTCAGCCACAATCGGATAAGTTGGGTCTCAGTAGAAAAGACCCTGGATGCCTGGTTGAATCCGTCACACAGGGCGAACAGGGCAACTCTCAGTTGCCGGGCAGTGAGGACATCATCGCGTTCTTTAGCCAGGACAGTCGATGGCTGACTGTGGCAGTCTGTCAATGGCAGCAGATCAGATGTTGGATGTTGTTCATCTTTAATATCTTCAGATTCTACGTCCATGTCATCCAGATCATCCACAAGGTCATCTTCAGAGAAGTCTAAGTCCTCTATGGGGGCCATGGCCCCATCCATATTGTCCTGGACTTCATCCACCTCGACTGCTCCACTGCAGCACAAACAGTCAAATGTACAATTATCAAAACTGAAGAAAACAACAACTAAGAAGAAACATTGTTTAAGAATGAGTATCACTAGAACTTAACTGATACCAATAATTATCATTAGTCCTATGCTGTGTTTCCATCATGGTACAGTATGGCACAGTTTGAAATGGTAAAGTATGAGATTTCGTTTTGTGACGCCGTAGTGGTGCGATGTTGTTGTTACCAGGAAGTGTGTTTGGAAAAACAGTAGCACTGTGTTGTCATTCATGTTCATCAGTATCACTTTAGTACTGACCAACTTCGTTCTGCTTCTTGAGTCACAAACCAACTGTTGTTTGGCTCAAAAACTTGAATGAAATTAGAGACAAACCTCGATAACACAGACATTAACTGTGACTGTCATTTAATGAATGAATGAATGAATGAATGAATCAACTAATTAATTGATTGATTGAATGAATGAATTAAATAATTCATTCATCAATACAAAATTCTAAGTCTTTCTGCATGGAGGTCACATTTTGTCTGTGTGCGTGGGTTTTCTCCAGGTTCTCCGGCTTCCTCCGGGTGACCTGTCCAGGGTGTGACCCTGCCTATAGCCCCATGTCAGCTGAGGTTGGCACAGCGCCCCCATGTGGAGGATAAAGTGGTACAAAATGGATGGAATACAAAGTTATATGTGAACATAAAGAGTGAAATAATTACCTGACTGCGTCCTTCAGGAATCCTACTTTAGTCGACCCTATTAAAAACAGAAGAGTCTTAAAATGTGGACTCTTATACAGAATCAAAATCAGACTCAGACCTTTTGAAAACACTGACCTCGTTTCAGAGGCGACAGTTCGTGAAACTCCCAGAAGCAGCTAGGCTCTTTGCACAGGTTCACTTTGCAGATGACGCAGCCGTACACACTGTCGTGGCGAACGCTGTTTGAATTGCAGTTCTTGCACCTCTTGGAGATGGAGCTGATCCGACCCATCCTGTGCCTTTCTTTAAGGACTTTGTCCGGCACCTCCCCTCTCGTCCCGCGGGAACTGGCCACCTCCATCGTCTCAAAGTACGCCTGGGCACACTTGGCCAGTTGGTTGCCCAAACGCTTGCGGAAATTGACTTGCGTGAAAAGGCCGTCCTGCACCCAGGCAGGTGGGTTCTCTTTCCGACTCTCACGCAGGATGATAAAAGCGTTAACAATGCTCAGGTTGACCAGTAACCAGAAGAGGCTGCGCCAGTGTCGGTCCTGGGGTATTCCTCCGAGTGGGTTACAGGCCAGCAGCTGCTTACAGATGTCCACCCCTCGCATATTCTCCTGGAGGAGGCGAAAGGCCATTGGCCGGTCAATGGGGTCCAGGCCTCCTACTTTAGTCTGAGACCTCCTCCAGACGGCATCTGCTTCACCTGGAGCTGCATTCGTTGACAGGCAGCCCATCTCCTTAGTGTCTCTCCAGCGGGTGGCCAGTAGGGGGCCAAACTGCCTCTGCAGGAAGTCTCCAGGTTTGTCCAGCTGGCCCTCCTCCCACAGTTCTCGGGGCAGAATGGGGTTGGGGGGAGGAAAGGAGCTGGAAGTATAGATGCCCTGGTCCAGGAGCTTCTGCATGAGCGGGACAGACGTGAGGGAGTTAGCAAGGTAGAGCTGGTGGTGTTTGTTCTGCAGGTTCTTCACCAGCTCTGGCACCACAGTGAAGCCTGGTTCCTGGTTGGACTTCACCCCCACCTCGATGAAGAAACGGTGGCAGTACCCTGACTTAGAGTCGCAGAGCAGCCACACCTGTGGCTGGGTCTTCAGGTTTCCTTTAGTGTCGCAGCTGTCCTCATCCAGACTGGGCAGCAGAGCGTGGTCAATGGTCAGGCAGCAGTTTGGTTGGTAGGCGTTCCACATGGCTTTACCAAGGATGTCCAGCATCGGCCTGAAGATATGCAGGGGGTCGATGGACTTACTGGTGCTGCGATACTCCTCCGTAGTGAAGCTGCCCATGCGGATGTTGGCAGCGATCTGCTTGAAACGCTTGTAGCTCATGGCACGATAGAAGGTGTAGCTGTTGTCGTAGTGATTCCAGGACCAGTACTGCGTTGGATCAGGTAGATTCTGGATCCCCATCAGAATGGCCAAACCAATGAAACCTTTGATCTCATGAGTACTGACGGGGAGCCAGTCAGGGGGGGAGTGGCCCAGGAAGTGGCAGGTCTTGGCATGGTTGTTGGTCTCTTTGGTGATAAGGTCCACCAGCGTCTGAGGGAACAGCAAGCTGAAGAAGTCGATGGCGTCACTGGTTTTGTTCAGAGAGTGACAAGGTCCGCTGCTCTCCGTGAACGGGGCGATGGTGGATTGAGAGCCAACTTTCCCTTCCGGTGATTTCCAACTATCTGCCGACCTCCAGGACGGCTCAGGCAAGTCCTGCTTCTGTCCTGGTTCCTGGTCTTCTGAAGAGCGCTGCTCAGCATCGCAGCAAAGCTGGATGTCAGGTTCAAGGTACGCTGAAAAGAAAAAGGAAAAAAATGCCTGTTAATATGTGAACGATTATTATTAGAATAGATTATATAGCTAACACTAAAATTGTCCTCATCATGGTTCTTTTCTGAAGGTCACATTAGACCTGGAAGATTTCACAGAAGCTTCTTAAAGGGGACATATTACGCAAAATCAACTTTTTAACCATTTTAATACTTATATTTGGGACTCTGGAGGCCCTACCAGTCACCAACGTGTGGAAAAAGAATACTCCGTCATGTTTTCGTGGTTCCCCTTAGTGTAAGTATAGGCGATAAAACACTCGATGTTGAATTCCCTGCGCTTATGACGTCATAATGCGCATTTCACCGCGAATGTTACCGCCCCACCAGTAAGTTTACTTCGAGAGCTCCACCTTAGCTCCACCTTGTCCCTGCGAGAGTGCAGGCGAGGGAGGAAGAGCGGTATTATGTCAACGCGGAGGGACAAGTGTGCTGTTCGTGGCTGCACAGTGGAGCACAGTGTTTTACACAAACTTCCACAGAGGATTTTATATATGAAGCTAATGTGCCGGATAAAGTCAGCAAACGGAGCACCGGAGCTGGCGATCAGTCGCATACAGCGGCCGTTTAGGCAGCTCGCCGCTCGCCGCTGGCGATCAGCGGTGCCGCGGTGGCGATCAGCGGTGCCGCGGTGACGAGGTCTCCGGAGCATAGTCACCGGTCTGATACAGTAACATACAGCCGCGCGCCGCTGGCGATCAGTGGTGCTGTTCCTAAGTGTTTTTAACTGATTAACAGTTCGGCACTGTTCGGCTCGATCCTTATGTAGAACGTCTCTTCCTGTGACGGCACTCTGGCTGTTTTCTGCGCACGCTGCCATGTTGATATTGTCAGAGAACTAGTGGAGGGAGGGGGAGACGAATAGAGCTGTAAAGCGCTGTAACGAGGACAAATCAGAAACCCCCTGGAAGAAGTGGGTGTGTGTTTGCCTGTGTCTCATTTGCATGTAAAGGGACCATGCACGAAAACCGAGCGTTCTGAAAGGGGCGGGCTTAGCAGGGTTATTGAACTGCTATGATGCTTCATCCTTATGGTATTTTGACCAAGGCATGTCACTGACATGTTCATTAGGACACCAGGGAACTATTTTAATGGGGGAAATAGGGTATAATATGTCCCCTTTAAAAAGTGTTGACACAAATATTGATACAAATCTAATTCCATAACCGTACAGATCGCCTCTGTGACCTCTGAGCTTTCTCCCATTTTCTCTGTACAAGGGTTTTTGTGGTTTGTCCTTAATGTGAGGATCTAAGGACAGAGGGTCTGAGGACAGAGGGTCTAAGGACAGAGGGACGAGGGACTGAGGAAAGAGGGTCTGAGGACAGAGGGTCTAAGGACAGATGGACTAAGGACAGAGGATGTATAAACCCCTTGGAGGAAGATTGTCTGTGTTGTTCTGTATAAATAAAGTTTCATTGGGACTTTATCGAACATCACAAACATTCAAAATATGTTAATTGTGGTGAATTTGTTATTTTATGATATTCAAAAATGTTACATGTATATACTATATGTAAATATTGTAAAATGGACACAAGCGTCTTCAAATGTCTGTCCAGCACGTCCACATACAGTCCTAATGATTTATCTTCAAGTGCCACAAGGGGGAGCTGTATTTCTTCAGTCAGTTCAGTAAGAAAAATGGTAGAGGAACACACAATCTTTTTGAATTTTAAAGACAACAGTGACACGAGGGTGGTCTTACTCTTGAGCCTGCAGGTGGCGCTGTAGTGATCTGGATTGGTCAGCAAGTGATCGGCCATGTGGTCAGCAGTTTTAGGCCTGAAGCCACAGTCAGAGCAGAGAAGCTGGAACAGACTGAGGAACAGAGACATGATCATACACTGACCAACACAACCACACACTGACATACTGCACATACAGTAATCTGGCTTAGAATGACCTATTTTACGGTCACGAGTGAATATTGTAGAAAAACATTCATGTTATTAACGTCAGCTGCAGATCTAAGTTTCATGCATTCTTGATATTCCAGGACATGATTGTGGCTGAGGTGCTCGTGTTTCTTCCTGCTGCTACAACTTTAACTTTTTGATTTATTCTTTGAAGCATGAATATTAATCTATACATCTATAATATAATCTATATCCATGGTTCCCAACCTGGGGTCCAAGCCCCTCTAAGGGGGGGCGCAGATTTTAGGCTGCTCTGAATTTGTGAGGTTAATATAATTATATTTGTGCATCCCAATCAGACACTGGATAATTAGAAGTCAGTATCACCCAAATAAAAACTATAACCTTTCAATTTATTATGCTATTTATCACCAACACCTGATCATGTTCCTGTCGTGTGAGAAAAAGTACTAAAGACTCATCGGGACCAAAAAAACATGAAGAACAAGAACAAGCCTGGACACAAGCAAGGGGGGCTTCAAGGAAACAAGGTTGGGAACCACTGCTCTAGATAACTGCCAACAATTTTCATTTCAGTGCATCCCTACTTAACTTACACCTTAACTTACACCTGAACCTAAATCTGACCAAATTAATTAATACTCAATAATTCTCACCAAGGAGGAGGACGTCTGTGGAGAGGGACGACTCTGTCCACGGAGCGAGGGACATGGTGACTGAGGGACAAGAAAAATATGTTTATGTACTGTGTGTACTACTGCAGTACAGTCTGTACTACTGTAGTACAGTCTGTGAACTACTGCAGTACAGTCTGTGAACTACTGCAGTACAGTCTGTACTATTACAGTAAAGTCTGTGTACTCGTGCAGTACAGTGTGTACTCCTGCAGTCAAGTCTGTGTACTCGTGCAGTAGTACTGCAGTACTTACTGGATCATGTGAGCAGCATAGGCTCTGGAGCAGCAGCTGCTGTACGGACACAGGAGACAGTGGACGTGTGTCGGGTAGTGGGCGGAGACATCTGACGCGTCCGTCCCACACTCCAAACACACCACTCTGCCATCGTCACATGGAGACGTCCTGTAGGGGGCGACAGAAAACAGGAAGTGATTGGAGGCAGTCAGTGAGCAGTGTGTCAGCTGACCTCTGCACTCACCTGTACAGGTGGACGCGGCGGCCTCCTGGTCTGTGGACAGAGGAGCGGGGGGACTTGGAGAGGACAGCAGACTTCTGTGGATCCGTCTTGATGTGGATCGGCTGAACAAGGGAAGAGTGGATCCGCCCACCTGCTGATGTCATTGGACGGCGGATCTTGCCATAGGTCCTGATGGTCACCTGCAGAGGCCGAGAGAATGAAGCCATGAAATGGAGAGACGGGAAATGAAGTGGACAGAAGGTGAGGGTGGTCAGCTGACCTTTGACCCTGGCGGGAGTCCTTCCAGCTGAGCAGGTCGGCGGAAGCTTCGGTGGTTTTCAACTTTATGCTGCATTTTGTCCTTGAGGAAGACAAACTGAAGACGACACCTGTTACAGTGGAAGGCATGGTTCACCTGAGACACAAGAGGAAGAAGAGTGAGCACGGTTGTATGATGTGGGTGTGGCCATTTGTTGCATTTTCCTGATGTGGGCGTAGTGGTTACCTTGTGTAGGCATGCCTAGTGGTGAGCTTACATGGTATTGTATCATTGGCCGTTTCTCAATATCCATACTTGTGCGTACTTGTGCGTACTTGCGTACTCCCGTACTTGTGAAAATGTCATCAGCCTCAGTACAAGTGCTGTTCCAATTCTCAAGTAAGCGAACAGCGAGGACGGTAAGCGAGGAAGTGTCCTCGCTCCGCCCATTTTGACCAAGTATGCATCTGAGGTGACTTAAGCGTACTTGGGATGGCCATGTATACCAGAATACATTTCGGCGGAACATAGCAGCAGATAATAGCAATATAAATCTGAAATAAATATTTTTCTGTGTCCCGGAACAAAGTTTTAACATCATTAGAGGCGAAAAATTAGTCATTTAGAATTCAAACATGTGGTTTGTGTATGAAGATAAACCAGCGTTTATAGTTTTGAGTTTGAAAGTTTGTATATTATTAATGTTTGATTTATTTTAACTTTGAATTTTAGATTTATATTAAAGTCGCACGGTCATTGTATCTGTATTTAAATATAATATGTAAATATTAGATATGTAGAGTAGTATATATTTGTACACGTTATATATGCTGTAATATATCTATTTTCCACATTGTATTATTTGTATTGTATATTTTAATAGAAATAAATTAATAAATTAAGTTAAATATTTAAAATGTGAAAATAATAACAATATATATGCATTTATTAAAAGTATTTCATATGTTCATTTATCAACACTGTAGGGGGCAGTAATGAGACTGCAGCACTTGGCGCCAGCCACCATTCAAACAGCAGAACAATACATACATACTTGCTTGCTTGCTTACTTGAGTAATGAGAAACAGCCACATACTTGTGTAATCCTGTACTTGGCAAGTATATACTCCCAGCGTACTTCTCAAGTATATACTCCCAGTAAGCAAGTACATACTTGCTTACTTGAGTATTGAGAAACGGCCATTGTTTATGGTAAGGGTGAAGTTACCTGATTGGTGTGGGCGTGGTTACCTGGTGTCTCAGCAGGTGCTCCTGGTAGCTGGTGGGGTTCCTGGTCACCTTTAGACAGAAGATGCAGAGCAGGAAGCGCGAGTCTCTGTGGAAGCTGGCAAAGTGCTGCAGGACGTCCGAATAGAAGGAGGAGCGATACGAACACACCTGCAAGTCACACCTGAGTTAACGATGGCCAATGCACTAAGAGGACCATCAGGGTCAAAGGTCGAACATCAGACTGACCTGGCAGACGTACGGCATCTCTCCTGGTTTGTGGTTTGACTTCATGTGGTTCAAGAAGGTCGGCTCGTTTTCAAACGCCCACTCACATATACGACATAAACCTGTGGATGAGCAACAGACAGGAGAGTCACGACAGGTGACATCAAGACAGGTGAGTCACAACTCTATATCACCCTATAAAAAATGCTTTTATTTTAAAATTCAGTTGTCATGCACATTATTTGCCTGGAATATGGTGACATCATCATCTTTATTTTTTTTGTTTGTTTTGTTATTGTTTATTTATTATCTTTGAAAAATGAATGAAAACAGTTTGACAGAATAGGTTTCAGGTGTGTGAGTGTGTGTGGCTTTTACTGGAGGCGAGGGCGGAGCCGTGCACCAGGTCCTGGTGAGTCTGTAGCTGAAGTGGAGACGAGAACTGTCGGAAACAAAATCGACACAACTTTTCATCATCAGCACCAATCAGCTGTGAGTGCTGGAGCATGTGTTGCATCAACCTGTACGCACACGGAAAAAAAGGTATAGATTAACACACACCTGTGCACCACCCCCCTGATCTCAGGTGCGTCTCTGGTGCGTCTTTGGTGCGTCTTTGGTGCGTCTCTGGTGCGTCTATGGTGCGTCTATGGTGCGTCGCTGGTGTGTCTATGGTGTGTCTATGGTGCGTCTCTGGTGCGTCTATGGTGTGTATATGGTGCGTCTTTGGTGCGTCTATGGTGCGTCTATGGTGTGTCTATGGTGTGTCTCTGGTGCTTGGTGGTTCCCACCTCAGGTTATTGTCAGCCAGGTGAGTGCAGATCTGACAGGTGAAGGTAGAGGTCTTGATTCCCAGGGGCAGAGGTCTCCTCAGACTCAGGTCTCCCTCAAACGTGCCGTAGTAGAACTCCTCCACACTCATCACCACCTTAGACAAAGGTGCTGAGGCAACAGGAGCTGTGGGAGCAGGTGAAACACAGAACCTGTTCAGCTCAGTGGAACCACACCTGTAAGGTGGACAGTGAGGACAGGGGGACAGTGGACAGCGGACAGCGAGGACAGTGGATAGCGAGGACAATGAGGACACAGGACAGAGAGGACAGTGGACAGTGGACAGCTGGACCCTGAAACAAGATTTGATTATTACCAATAAAAAGTAAGATTGAATGTTACCAGTAAGATTTAATGTTACCGGTAAGATTGAGTGTTAAGATAAGAAGATAAGAGTGTTACCAGTATGTTACCAATTAAATTGAATGTTACCAGTGAGATTGAATGTAACTAGTATGGATTGAATGTTACCAGTAAGATTGCATGTTACCTGTATGCTACCAGTAAGATTGCATGTTACCTGTATGCTACCAGTAAGATTGAATGTTACCAGTATGGTTCCAGTAAGATTGAATGTTACCAGTGAGATTGAGTGTTACCAGTAAGATTGCATGTTACCTGTATGCTACCAGTAAGATTGAATGTTACCAGTATGGTTCCAGTAAGATTGAATGTTACCAGTGAGATTGAGTGTTACCAGTAAGATTGCATGTTACCTGTATGCTACCAGTAAGATTGAATGTTACCAGTATGGTTCCAGTAAGATTGAATTTTACCAGTGAGATTGAGTGTTACCAGTAAGATTGCATGTTACCTGTATGCTACCAATAAGATTAAATGTTACCAGTGAGATTAAGTGTTACCAGTAAGATTGAATGTTACAAGTATGTTACCAGTAAGATTGAATGTTACCAGAAAGATTGAATGTTACCAGTAAGATTGAATGTTACCAGTATGTTACCAGTAAGACTGAATGTTACCAGTAAGATTGAATGTTACCAGTATGTTACCAGTAAGATTGAATGTTACCAGTAAGATTGCATGTTACCTGTATGCTACCAATACGATTGAATGTTACCAGTATGTTACCAGTAAGATTGAATGTTACTAGTAAGATTGAATGTTACCAGTATGTTACCAGTGAGATTGAATGTTACCTGTATTGATGGGTGACACGTTTGCACTGCTGCTGCTGATCACAGTCACTTTGGTGACTCCGTTAGCTGAACTGGTTTGAAGAGCAGGAGATGACGCCATCTTCAAAGAGTTGGCCCCACCCACCGGGGTCATCTGGACATTAACTGAAGAAAAAAAGAAAAACATAAGATGAATGAATGAATGAATGACTGAATGAAGCTGATCAACCCTTAGTGGTCACTGACTGGGTCCTGGTGTGCTGGTGCGGATGGTCAGAGTGGTCGGCAGCTGCAGAGGAGTGAAGGTAGCCGCTGGCTGGGCGGGGCCTCTTAAGGAGGCGCAGCTTGTACTGCTCTGGTTGAGGATGGGGGACACGCCCACACTTGGTCGTACCAGCTGACCCAGGGACGAGGCTGCGGAGATAGGAATGAATGAATGAATGAATGAATGAATGAATGAATAAGCAGCAATGATCAGCTAAACTGGGATCAATCATCACATCTGACTGTTTGACGATCATAGGATGAAGTGGGTGTGGCTTACACTGTATCAGCGTGAGTGGCTGGACCGACTGACCCGGCTGCAGGTTCAGGACCAGCGGAGTCCCTGTGTTCATCACCGGGAAACCCTGTAGAGGAGAAGCAAAAGGCATGACCTCACAGTGATCTCACATTCACCATCACATCACATTCACTGTGGCACATTCACCATCACATCACATTCACTGTGTCACATTCACCATCACATCACCTTCACATCACATTCACTGTGTCACATTCACCATCACATCACATTCACTGTGTCACATTCACCATCACATCACAGTCATTGTGTCACATTCACATCACAGTCACTGTGTCACATTCACCATCAAATCACAGTCACCATCACTGTGTCACATTCACCATCACATCACATTCACTGTGTCACATTTACCATCACATCACAGTCACTGTGTCACATTCACCATCACATCACAGTCACTGTGTCACATTTACCATCACATCACAGTCACCATCACATCACATTCACTGTGTCACAATGTAGCTAGTGTTAGCATGACTTGTGAAGAAGCTAATGAAACATGAGTCACGTAAAAAAGTGCTGATGTCACAGTTATGTTCATAACTTCTTGTCAGAGTCAGGGTCAAAGGTCAAGTCTTTAGCGCTGTTATTGTTCATTGTGTGGACGTCTCTTTAACCACTGTCTCATAATTATGTGTTCCCCCTGTCCCTCGTCCGTCTCGTCTCTCTGTCCCTCGTCCGTCTCTAACATTAGCTTAGCTTCAGTTAGCGTGTGGACACTGGCCTTGGAGACAGAATTCCTCTTTGTCTTCCTGTTGAACACAATTAACTGTCTCTCAAATGTGTCCAGGTCCAGGTGAGACGAGCACTTCCTGCTTTTCTTCAGGTGAGACACGATCCTGAAGTATTTTCCTCCACATCCTCCACAAATGACCATCTGTCCTCTGCTCTCAAACGTCCGTCCACTGTCGTCCTCAAATCTGAAACGCTCCACTCTAGTCTGAATCTGAATGAGACGGAGAGAAACCAGTCAGAGGTTCTGCAGTCTGAGGCCGTCCACCTGTGTCCACCCGAGTCCACCTGTGTCCACCCTAGTCCACCTGTCTCCCTGAGTTCAGATCCACTTCAGGCTCCTCCCAACCTTTAATCTCTGTCATGTTTTTTTCTTTATTGTTGGTTTAATGTATTAATGGACAGTTTTTTCATATGTGGTTGTTTTGAGATGGCTACAGACACAGACAGAGACACAGACAGAGACAGACAAAGACTGACAGAGACACAGACAGAGACTGACAGAGACACAGACAGAGACTGAGGCAGAGCTAAAAACAGAAGCAAAAACTTGTATTAGGTCATCTGCTGTCGGGTTTAACGTACATGAACGAAACTTGGTACACACGTTCATTAGGTGGGGACGGTCAAAAAAGTCAATGGCAACAATCCTGTGAATCCTACGGGTAGGCCACCATCTTGGATTGCACGCCAAATCGGAGGCGATTTTGGCCATTTCGCATCAATGGTATTTGAACAAACTTGTCCTAGAGCTTTCGTGTGATCACCTTCAAACAAGTTGAGAATCTAAAATCGTCGCAGGTTTTTTAAAATGTCACATGACGTATGAGAACGGGGGCAGCAAAGTTGGCGGAAATTTTGATTATTTTTCGCAGCAGAGAACGAAACTCCTACAACTTCGTAACGGAAAGTCCGATCATAACAAAACTTGCTATGGTTGATGATGGGCCAGTGCTGAAGACATCTATGACAAACCAGTACATTTTTAAAAAACAGCGCCTCATAGTGGTGGCAGACAATACACCAAAAAAAAGTTCCTTTACGATTTCAGGAATAACTTTTACAGAGATTATCGTATTGACTTCAAAATCGCTGAAAACACTCAAAACACACGGTAGACGTGCGTGCTGAATATGATGCCACAACGATTAACGGTGTTGCTATGGCAACTATGCAAAGTCGGATTTTTGCGACAAAAACACAAACTGTCACAACTTTGTAAATCCTGGTAGGAGACACTGACAGAGACTGACAGAGACACAGACAGAGACATATTTGACTAAAGACTCAAGTCTAACCTCACCAACCCTGACATAGGATTCTAAGATGGCTGCCACTTTTACTTTCACCCTATAATAACAGAAGTGACTGTCATCATGTGACTGTCCCGTCCTCCTGTCATGTGACTGTTCTGTCCTCTTGTCATGTGACAGAGGGTGTGTTTGTTCTGCGTACCTGGGCGGTCAGGAGAATGGGTTGGCCGCCTCCTGTCCTTGTCGCTGGAAGGAGAAACGTCCCACCTGCTGTCTGCGTCAGGATGAGGGGCGGTCCCTGAGTCATTATGGGTGGAGCTGAGACAGGAGGGGTTGGGGGGGCTGAGAGGTGTGTGACAGAGGAGAGGGAGGTGGTGATGATGGGAGGAGGAGGAGCCGTCACTGAGGAGGAGACGCTCCACACAGGAGGTGACGCTGAAAAAGAAGAGAAGGACAAAGTTAAAAGACTGGACACAGTGATGATCACACGCACACACACACACACACACACACACACACTTACCTGCTGGACCAGGTGTAAAGAGTGGAGTTCTAGTGGACGGAGTCTCAGAGACTGGAAGAGGGGACGAGGAATCTTCCACTGCAGAGAAATGAGATTCTCACTGTAACTGAGTCAGGTTCACACGTTCACTCCACTGAGTGACGTCACACCAGGGAAGGTGGAAAATATTCTACATTGTACTACTTAATTCTAGGCTCAAAAACATGGCTGTAATGTCCAATATTCACATCAAAGCAGAGACCAACAACTGAACGAAACAAAGAGATCAATCACGCTGATCTAATCACAAATAAAATCAAACAGCAGTGAATTAGATGATAGACGTTAGAGATGCGCAGATGAGCTGTAATGTCATCCGCACCTGCTGCTAAATATCAATAATCCACCCGCAGCAATGTTTTTTCAACAATTAATACCCACACCCGCCAGTCACCTGATTATCATTCATTGTAGCAGCAGTCTGATAAACAGAATATGTTGTTATGGAACACAGCAGCTGCACAGATCCTCTAGATTAACTCATTTCAGATCTAGTCAATATGTTAACCTACGTATTATTTATTTGTTTATTTATTTCAACCACGACCCGCCCACACGCAATCCACCCGCTCCTCACATTACTGATGTCCGCGGGTGTTCCCGCCAACCGCGCATCTCTAACAGGTGAACTCTCACCATTTCGGGGGGGGGGGGGGTTCTGAAAGCATTTTGCATCTCGTGCATCTGCGCAATATCATAGCGCATGATTTCCGAAAATATACAATATACTATACTACGCCATCTATTTTTATAAAATGCTGCCACACTGTGACGTCTCTGGCATGGATGTTCGAGGACAACTGACTGTAGCTCAACATTAAATAAAACCACCAGACGTTCTTTAATCTTTCGGTCTCCTGTGGGTTGGGCTAATCCAAAATACTGAAAACAAGGGGGGTGTTCTGAAACACCCCCATTAGCACTTGGTACATTCCTCCAGATGAAAACAAATTAACCATAGACTGTATGAAATTAACACAGAAGAAAGTCAGAATTTGAGTCGAACCAGAACGTATCGACTGATTAATCGACCAGTCGACCGGGATTTTACATGGTAAAGTGTACAATCACACATCAACACACTAACACACTAACACACCAGTGAGGTGATTGCTGCGAGCCTAATGGAAATGTTTGACAAGTTCCTTTGAGCAAAGTCCATGTGATTGTGAGGGACAAAGGCGATGGAGAAAATGAGAGTGCATCTCGTTGTGAATGAGGGACTTCTATCTGGAAGCTATTGGTTCATTCATCTGCTTTTGTGTTGGATGTTAAAATCATTTTTGTACTGAACTAAACCATTAGCAAAGAACTGACCGTTTATTTTGAATGTCTATTAAGCTTGTGAAGATATTGGTTTATTTAAGATCGCTGTACTGGTGCACAGTTATTAAATAAGTCATTCAGTACATTTCGATCTGTTTATAAAAAAAAAAACAGGAAAGAAATGTTGAAGTCAAGTTTCCACGCTGTTTTTCTGTATCGGTATCAGATCGGGATCGGTCGATTCTAAACCTCAGATATCGGTATGGGAGGTGACTTAGACAGGTCAGGACTCACCTGGTTTACCGTAGTTGAAGAAGTCCACTTCATCTTCCTCCACACAGTCGTCCACCAGTTGCCATGGCTCCAGCTCCTCCTCCTCACACTCCATAAACAGCTCCGTATCCATGTTGCTATGGAAACAGAAACATTTCTACTGTGAATAAAGTTGTACGTGCAGTGTTGAGCAAAGGCCACAGGGGGAGCTGCTTCCAACACGTTTGTGATTGTCTCTTTACTGTCACTTAAAAAACTATGGGTTAGATCTGAGGATGAGACTAACCAGCTGGGATGAGCACAGCGCCCCCTGTGGCCCTCGTGTGGAGGATAAAGCTGTAGAAAATGGATGGATAAATAAATATAAGATGAGTTTTTCAAAATACAAAAGAGTAAAACAGCCTATGAGGACAGGGAGGTTGATGTTGAATCAAACGTCAAACACAAAAAGATTTCTTTGTTTTTAATGGAACAAAAAAAAACATTTAATATTCACATTTAAGAAGCTGAAAATGCTCTGCATTTTTTTTTTTTTTAAAAGCTTCTCACTCACGTTGCAGTACCGCGCTTCGGCCGCGGGGGGCGCTGCTCCCGGTGCTTACTGTGACTTTAAACCTGGCTGAAGCAAGTTTAAGCGCGCGGGAGGCTCGAACCTCCAGTCCGCGCGGGGGGAAAAGAACCGCCGGTTAAAAGTGCGGCAGTGGGTTCAGGTGGACCCGGAACTCTAAGCCCACACACCCAGACTGACCCGGACTGGCCCAGTTCAAGCCCCGCACCGGGGCGCGTTTGTTTTACTAAGCACCGCCCCTTCGCCAGCAGCGGACTGCAACACACCGAGCGCTCCCCGAGCTTTCCCGCCGGACACAAAGACACAGGGACGCGGGACGAGCCGGACCGAACCGAACCGGTCTTACCTGGTCCTGCGGAGGGAGACAGCGGAGCTCAGACGCGTTCACTCAGTTCTTCTTCGTGTACGTTCTGGCTTGGTGTGAGGCGGGACTTCCTCTTGTTGTTCGTATCACAGCCGCGAATTCGCCCGCGTCAGTGTGACGTCACTTCCTCGTTCTACAGCTCGCGCTCTCACTGGTGGTTATGGATATTTGTGGAGAAATAAAATGTGTGTTTTGCGGGTTTTTCAGTGTGAACGCGGTGAAACAACAACTGCGGCCACAGCCAGCCAACATGACGGCGACAAAACACGAACCAGCAACCGTCCACGGGCCAGGCCGACATTTTGTTTTTGTTGTTTCGTCGTGAGGGGCGGGGCGACATACGCTGACGTCATTGGCGGAAGAAACAAAGATTTTAGTACTTTTACCTCAAATGAATTTATGAAAAGTAGATTTAACAAATAAATAGTCCCCATGCAAATAAACTGTACACTTTTTTAGCAGAATGTAACCTTTCCTAAACCCCTTGTAATTATTATGAATTTACTTTTGAATTATGAATTTTCTTTTTATTATTATTATTATTGTTATTATTTTCATTTATCAGAATCAGCTTGACTGGCCAAGTATGTGAACACATACAAGGAATTTAACTCCGGTTTTATCCTTAGCACACGTTGTACATTAAACGTAAAACATGAACATACATAAACATCAATATAACATAACATACATTCAACTGGAAAGAACAAGGACAGCAAAGAACAATAATTTAAAAAGAGTGGTATAAAAAATGAATAAATAAGGTTTCCAGAGGTCCGGTCTATTTTTTCAATATATATATTTAAGTATATATATATATATATATATATATATATATATATTACATTATTTACAGGATGAGAATATAAAGTGCAGAATAGTGAATAAATATAGTGTGTGGATCTGGAGTCTATTTTGCCCTTCATTTTAATATGCTGTCTGTGTTTTAGAATTGTGACATATCTCATTGTTAGAATTCCTTCCATTTGGCTCTTCATAGGAGGTGTGAATTACTTTGAAATGTGGAATGGTGATGGTTTGGTGAATGATTTTTATGTGAGTTTGCCATCATTCTTGTTATGTTAAATAAAGCATTTAAAAAAAAACAAAATACCTGGACTCAGACCTGGAATCAAATCAATCAGGGATTATATCCGATAATATCAGATTATATCAGGTTTTATATCAGAGATTATATCATTATATGTATATATATATATATATATATATATATATATATATATGATCATTAACGATCATTAACTATAATGATCGTTAATGATAGTTGATAGTTAATAATCATTGATGATCATCAATGATCATTAACTATAATGATCTTTAATGATAGTTAACAATCGTTAATGATCATTAACGTTTGTTAACTATAATGATCGTTGATGATAGTTAATGTATAACTCTGGTAAAGATTTTTTCTCTTGAAATAAATTCAATAGGAGAAAACACATAAACACAATAATGTGAACATGATAATCTTTCCTCAGGAACTGATCCCATAATCTGCTCTAATCTGTTAATCCCAGCTCCGCCCCTCTGCCCCGGCTCAGCTCAGCTCGGCCTGTCAGTGACTTCAGACTTGCAGGGATGGAAGTTCCAGGGTTCCTGGTTCTGCCGTGGTCCAGCAGCGCTGCTGTGGTGTCAGAACTGGACCTGGTACCTCTGGAGGAGGGACAGGGGGCGTTGCTGTTGAGATGTGGAGCTGTTCTGGGCGTCACTCTGATCTGTAAGACCACGCCTTCTTTCTCTTCAAAGATGCTTAGATAGATTGTTTTTTTATGATGGTTTATGACGAAGAGACACATGAGACACAGCAGAGACACGTGAGACACAACAGAGACACATGAGACACAGCAGAGACACAGCAGAGACACAACAGAGACACATGAGACACAACAGAGACACATGAGACACAGCAGAGACACATGAGACACAACAGAGACACATGAGACACAGCAGAGACATGTGAGACACAGCAGTGACACATGAGCCACAGCAGAGACACGTGAGACACAGCAGAGACACGGTAGAGACACATGAGACAGCAGAGACACATGAGACACAGCAGAGACACGTGAGACACAGCAGAGACACGTGAGACACAGCAGAGACACATGAGACACGGCAGAGTCACAACAGAGACACAGCAGAGACACGTGAGACATAGCAGAGACACAGCAGAGACACATGAGACACGGCAGAGACACAACAGAGACACAACAGAGACACAGCAGAGACACTGACACTGACTGTGTGTCCAGGTGTGGCAGTGTTGCGGCGGTGGATCTCAGGTGGAGTTTGTCGTTGTTCACTTCGTCTCGATGGGAAAACGATTGTGATCACAGGAGCGAACACGGGCATCGGCAAAGAGACGAGCAGAGAGATGGCACGCAGAGGTCAGTATGAGGTCAGAGGTCAACTACACAGACTGTGTGTGTGTGTGTGTTTGGACCTTTTTGTGATCAGGTGCGTTTCTTTTGTTGACCAGGGGCTCGGGTGGTGATGGCGTGCAGAGACCTGACGAGGGCGGAGCAGTCAGCAGATGAGATCCGCAGGACGACAGGAAATGGAAATGTGGTGATACGACACCTGGACCTCGCCTCACTCTACTCTGTCAGACACTTCGCTAAAGACTTTCTGGACAGTGAAGACAGACTGGACGTCCTCATCAACAACGCAGGTGAGTCTCTCAGTCTGTCTCTCACCTGTCTACATGTTTCTCACCTGTCGACCTGTCTCTCACCTGTCTACATGTTTCTCACCTGTCGACCTGTCTCTAACCTGTCTACCTGTCTCTCACCAGTCTGCCTGTTTCTCACCTGTTGACCTGTCTCTCACCTGTCTGCCTGTCCTTTACCTCTCTGTCTGTCTCTCACCTGTCTGCATGTCCCTTACCTGTCTGCCTGTCCCTTACCTGTCTGCCTGTCCCTTACCTGTCTGCCTGTCTCTCACCTGTCTACCTGTCTCTTTGTAGGAGTGATGATGTGTCCAAAATGGCTGACTGAAGATGGTTTTGAGACTCAGATGGCAGTCAATCATTTGGGTCACTTCCTGCTGACCAATCTACTGCTTCCAAAACTGAAAAGCTCCGCCCCAAGCCGAGTTGTCAATGTGTCATCCATCGCCCACAAAGGGGGTATGACCTTTGACCTGATATTTGATTTAACTGTCTTTTGATTTGTTTTTACACTTCCTCTTACCGATCGTGTCTTTATGTTTTCAGGTCATATTGACTTTGATGACATGTTCTTCAGCAGGAGACCATACAGCCCTCTGGAGAGCTACCGACAGAGTAAACTAGCCAACGTGTTGTTCTCCAGAGAACTCGCCCGTCGACTCACAGGTCCTCACAAACACTCTATAACAGAAACACTCACAGGTCCTCACAAACACTCAATAACAGAAACACTCACAGGTCCTCACAAACACTCTATAACAGAAACACTCACAGGTCCTCACAAACACTCTATAACGGAAACACTCACAGGTCCTCACAAACAATCTATAACGGAAACACTCACAGGTCCCCACAAACACTCTATAACAGAAACACTCACAGGTCCCCACAAACACTCTATAACAGAAACACTCACAGGTCCTCACAAACACTCAATAACAGAAACACTCACAGGTCCTCACAAACACTCTATAACAGAAACACTCACAGGTCCCCACAAACACTCCATAACAGAAACACTCACAGGTCCTCACAAACACTCTATAACAGAAACACTCACAGGTCCTCCCAAACACTCCATACCAGAAACACTCACAGGTCCTCACAAACACTCTATAACAGAAACACTCACAGGTCCTCACAAACACTCTATAACGGAAACACTCACAGGTCCTCACAAACACTCTATAACAAAAACACTCACAGGTCCCCACAAACACTCTATAACAGAAACACTCACAGGTCCTCACAAACACTCAATAACAGAAACACTCACAGGTCCTCACAAACACTCAATAACAGAAACACTCACAGGTCCTCACAAACACTCCATAACAGAAACACTCACAGGTCCCCACAAACACTCTATAACAGAAACACTCACAGGTCCTCACAAACACTCTATAACAGAAACACTCACAGGTCCTCACAAACACTCCATACCAGAAACACTCACAGGTCCTCACAAACACTCTATAACAGAAACACTCACAGGTCCTCACAAACACTCTATAACAGAAACACTCACAGTTCCTCACAAACACTCGATAACAGAAACACTCACAGGTCCTCACAAACACTCTATAACAGAAACACTCACAGGTCCTCACAAACAATCTATAACGGAAACACTCACAGGTCCCCACAAACACTCTATAACAGAAACACTCACAGGTCCCCACAAACACTCTATAACAGAAACACTCACAGGTCCTCACAAACACTCCATACCAGAAACACTCACAGGTCCTCACAAACACTCTATAACGGAAACACTCACAGGTCCTCACAAACACTCGATAACAGAAACACTCACAGGTCCTCACAAACACTCTATAACGGAAACACTCACAGGTCCCCACAAACACTCTATAACAGAAACACTCACAGGTCCCCACAAACACTCTATAACAGAAACACTCACAGGTCCCCACAAACACTCTATAACAGAAACACTCACGTGTCCTCACAAACACTCTATAACAGAAACACTCACAGGTCCTCACAAACACTCAATAACAGAAACACTCACAGGTCCTCACATACACTCAATAATAGAAACACTCACAGGTCCTCACAAACACTCAATAACAGAAACACTCCCAGGTCCTCACAAACATTCTATAACAGAAACAGGTTCTGTGGTTCTGTGGTTCAGGTTCTGGAGTGTCGTCGTTCTGTCTCCACCCTGGTGTGATCCGGACTGAGCTGGCTCGTCATGTTCAGGGCTGGTTCCCCCTGATGGGGGTGCTGTTGAGTCTGCCCTCACTGCTGCTCATGAAGACTCCGAGTCAAGGCTGCCAGACCACGGTTTACTGCACCGTCACACCAGGACTGGACCAACGAAGCGGGTCTTACTTCAGGTAGTGTCTGATCAAAGCTCCGCCCCCAAAACACAGGAAGTGGTTAGTGAAAAGCTGTTTACATGTGTGTGTCTGTGTGCATCTGTGTGTCTGTGTGTGTGTGTGTGTGTGTTCAGTGACTGTGCAGAGAAAGAAGTGGCGGAGGAGGGGCAGGACAACACGGTGGCGAGGCGGTTATGGGAGGAAAGCGCTCGATTGGTGGGATTACACATTAAGGACACGTGCTGACCTCTGACCTCAGATGTTCAGACAGAAGACGACAAGTCATGTGACTGATTGTTTAAATATAAACATGTTTATTATTTGTATGTGTGACAAGTTGTTGTTATTGTGATGTAACCTGTAGACAACATTAAATAAACCTGGTGTCATGAGTTCAACATGTCTGATCTTCATCACCATCATCACCATCATCATCACCACCATCATCTTCATCTTCTCATTAGGTCCACAGTATATTTATTATTTATATATGAATCTGCCGCTGGAGGTCGCTGTGGTGCTGCCGAGGAGCCGCTGAGCCAGCGGGGATCCTTGAGGAGGAGGAGGAGGAGGAGGAGGAAGAGTAACCGGACACCGGCTCTCAGAAGAGCAGCTGTCCGGTCAGAGTGCAGCAGCAGCGGCGACTGAAGCAGAGAAACACCGGGAGTCTCTGCTTCTTCTCACCGACTGTGACGCTTTCACAGCCGCTTTCACAGCCGCTTTCTCCTCCTGCTCCTCCTGCTCCTCCCGCTGCTCCGAACACGAATAACGGAGTTACCGTAAAGTTACCGACACAGGCCCTGAACCGGAACTATGAAGAAGAACAACACCGGGAAACGGGTAAGTAAGAACAAAGACGGCACCTGGCACCAGCGGCTCGACCCGGGTTTGTTCCGTTCAAAAGAAACTCGACGAACAAAAGCGTCAGACATTAATGTGAGCTTTTATTGTGAAGGACACAACAATAACAACTGCTGACAGAGGCCACTTCCGCTTTTCACAATAAGAGTCTGTTCAAGACTAAACACACGGCAAGGACTGAGGAAGGACACACACACACACACTCACACACACACACACACACACACTCACTCACTCAGACACATTTATTTGTTCAAACATCGTAATTTATTGAAAAAGTCAACATGGGAACAATAAAACTACAGTTAATGATAATTATTATAACTGTATTATAACCAGTCACCTGTTTCCTGTGTTCAGGGTCCACAGGAAGCAGCTTCACAGAACCTTCAGCCTGATAAAGTGGGCTGGATCAGGAAGTTCTGTGGCAAAGGGATCTTCAGGGAGATCTGGAGGAACCGCTTTGTGGTTCTGAGAGGAGATCAGCTGTTTATTTGTGAGAAGGAGGTGAGTCATGAGGGGGCGGAGCTTACAGGTTCTGATGGTCTGTGGTTCTGGTCGAGTCCCTGAATCACTTTAAACATGTGGCGATCTGATCTTTAGAGACAACCTGGGAGTACCCACAAGTACTTCTGAGTACCCATAGCTACTCTGTAGTACTCTGTAATATTCTGTAGAACTCTGTAGTAGTGTTGGTTTTGACAGGAAACAGAAAGTTCCTCCACTTTCTGGAGAGGTTGAGTTTCAGTCTGAGCTGCAGAAACCCAGAGATCTGGTTTCACTGCTGTAACAGGACACGGAACCTTAACCACACACACACAAGGTCCAGAGAGAACCTTTACCATGCTCAGGTCCTGAGACAACCTTTACCACACACACAAGGTCCAGAGAGAACCTTTACCGCACTCAGGTCCTGAGAGAACCTTTACCACACTCAGGTCCAGAGAGAACCTTTACCGCACTCAGGTCCTGAGAGAACCTTTACCACACTCAGGTCCTGAGAGAACCTTTACCACACTCCGGTCCTGAGACAACCTTTACCACACACACAAGGTCCAGAGAGAACCTTTACCGCACTCAGGTCCTGAGAAAACCTTTACCGCACTCAGGTCCTGAGAGAACCTTTACCGCACTCAGGTCCAGAAAGAACCTTTACCGCACTCAGGTCCTGAGAGAACCTTTACCACACTCAGGTCCAGAAAGAACCTTTACCGCACTCAGGTCCTGAGAGAACCTTCACCACACACATCTTACCTGTTACAAGTCTCCTGATTGCTCGTTGTTGACAAGGTCAGAGGTCACTGGGTCAGCTCTGATTATTGATCATGTGACTGATAATGAGGGGTCAACACTGACCTCACTGGGTGTGTTGTTGGCGGAGCCTCCCTCCCAGGAAGTCTCAGTTTAAACCTGATTAATAATGGAGGCTGTTTCCATGGCAATTAATGTGTGTCTGTCTGTGTGTTTGTGTCTGTGTGTGTGTCCTCACGCACAGTGCCATCATCTGGTTTCTCTATGCCTCACCACTAGGTTACAGAGCTGAGTTTTCAAAATAAAAGCCTCAATTTTGTTTGTATTACTTTTTATGCAAACAAAAAGAGGAGTTTAAACAGGAAGTGACCTGGGTGGTTTACGTAGATGACCTTTGACCTGTGACTGCAGGTGAAGGAGCTGGGCCGTGCGGAAGAAGTTCTGGATCTGTGCCACTTTGACCGCTGTGAGGAAATTCTGAAAAACAAGAGTCGCAGCAAGAAGAACCTGAGCAAATTTAAACTGCAGCGCTCACACACGGTAACCTGTCTGCCTCCTCCTCTGTTCGTCTGTCTGCCTGCTCACCTGTCTGCCTGCTCACCTGTCTGTCTCTCTGGGTCTCAGTGTGTCCCTGACCTGGTCTTCTTGGCCGTCAGTCCAGAAGAGAAAGAATTGTGGATCAGTGTCATAAACGGTTCCATCATCAGAGCCAAGAACCGGATCCTGGACGAGGTGAGACACTTTTTGTTTGGACAGTGGAGGTGAGACACTTTCTGTTTGGACAGTGGAGGTGAGACGGTCTACAGGAAGCTAGTGAGACCTGCTATGATGTGACACTGTCTCAAAGACAGGGGGCGCCAACAGACGACAGTCATCTGTAGTGAGAGTAGGGGACACCTGGAAGGTACAGTGGCTAAAGGGAGAAGGGTAGAAATGAAGTGAAAGCGTCGCCCTGGTGTTGACTGTGTGTCACTGCAGATATGAGGCTGTTATATGACTTTGATGACGAGTGCAGCCTCTGGTGGCAGTGACAGGAACTGCAGCAGCTGTGATGATGTCATTGTTGCAGGTGACGAGTGACGAGTCTCAGCTTCTTCATCTGACTCGACATCGAGCAAAGATTCCTCACAACAGACGACTGCCGACCAGAGGACACCTGCTGGCCGTGGTCAGTATAGACCCTTTTTAGAGGGCTACGTCACAGAAATGTGCGCGCGCGGTTTGGGGTCAGAAAACACACTCGTACCATTAACTTGTATAACAGTCCAACACTTAAGACGCCTACTTGTAGTGTAGTTGGCTCGGAAAATAGAACCAGCAATGGTGTCAAGTTCTTCAGAATCCCTACAGGATCTCATCCCTTTCAAAAAATGGACATTGTCTGTTTGTAGCGCTCACTTCATTTCATGTAAGTTATCATTTATCAGCTCTTTCTGTTAGATTACGATGAAACGCCTGGATTTCACAGAAATGTGTGTGTCAGTGCACATGTGTATATGAAACCTATGCTGCCTGAAGTTATGTTGTGGTCTTGGACGTAGCTAGCTTATACAGTAATAAGCTGCCGGCCGGCTAGGGCAAAAAAAAAATCCGGCACAAGAAAAAAAAAAAAATTGGCACAAAAAAAAGCCAGGCAAAAAAAAAAATCCGGCACAAAAAAAAGCCAGGCAAAAAAAAAAAAAAAATCCAGCACAAGAAATAACAAAGTCAGGCAAAAAAAAAAATCCGGCACAAAAAAAAGCCAGGCAAAAAAAAAAATCAGGCACAAAAAAAAGTCAGGCAAAAAAAAAACATCCGGCACAAGAAAAAAAAAATTGGCAAAAAAAAAAGCCAGGCAAAAAAAATAAATAAATCCGGCACAAGAAATAACAAAGTCAGGCAAAAAAAAATCCGGCACAAAAAAAAGTCTGGCAAAAAAAAAAAAAGAAAATCCGGCACAAGAAATAACAAAGTCAGGCAAAACAAAAATCCGGCACAAAAAAAAGTCAGGAAAAAAAATAAAAAATCCGGCACAAAAAAAGTCAGGAAAAAAAAAAAAAAAAAATCCGGCAAAAGAAATAACAAAAGTCTAAGACTATTGCTGTCGGCTAGTACTAATTGTTTTAGGTATTGTTCGCGGTCCTTAATCAGCAATGAAAGAACATATTGAGAATTATTCAGTGGACCGCGGACGTACATGCTCTTCGCTTACCTGTTGTGAAGTTTTCTGACCCCAAACTGTGTGCGCATTCTCGCTAGGCTTGGAATGTTGGTAAACTATGAAAGGGTCTATTACACCACTATTACACCACTATTACCCCATCAATGTGTCAACAGCAGCTGTCTGACTTACTCTACCTGTCGTCCCCCGGCTCCTCCTCTTCCCCTCTTCCCGTCATCCAGGCCTCGTCCTCCTCTTCAGATGGAACTCTGACTCTGGATCTGATCCAGGAAGAAGACATTCCGTTTTGCCGGGTCAGTGTTTGTGAGGACCTTGAGCTGGACCGCAGTCCAGACTGTCCCAGGTCCAGAACCAACGGTGCTCTTTTTCCCAGGACCACTGAGGCTTGTGGGAAATCCCGGAGTCTTCCTCGTGAGGTGGTGGTGGAGTGGGAGCAGACGACGACAGAGAAGAACCGCTGCACCTCCATGGACCAGATCTTGTCTCACTCAGACAATGAAACCACTAAGAACAGGACTGTGGTGATGCCCCACCCACAGCCACTAACACTCCGCCCACAGACGTCAACACCGCCCGTAGACCTGCTGCAGGAGCTGATCGATCAGAAGCTGCGCAGGACAGAGCAGCTGCTGGCTGAGGTGAGGGTGGAGGAGGAGAAGGAACTGTCTGAAAGTGAGAAGCTCCTGAAGGAGGCAGCGGCCGCCTGGAGTCATGCCCACGAAGTTCTGGAGGAGGTGAAGGAGCTGAGGACACTGTACCAACAACTGAACTCCTCCTCCCCCTCCATCACTGTGTCCAACAACGACAACAAGAGTCTGATGTGAAGAGGACGTGTGGACAAACTGGTCGTCAGGAGGACGTGTGGACAAACTGGTCGTCAGGAGGACGTGTGGACAAACTGGTCGTCAGGAGGACGTGTGTACTTGTCCTTGGTCCAGTACCATTACAACTTCTGTTCAGCTGCTGCTTCACAACTGAAGAGAAACCAGAACAAACGTCCACGTCTGACTTCACTGAGGGTCATGTGACGTAAATGTCGTCATCAGCTGAGTCACATGACTAGACAACCGCGTGGACGCACCAGGCACGACAACAGAGCGTGTGGGACCTAGCACCTAACCCCAAACTCCGCCCCCTCATCCGAAATCACACCCACATTGCTACATTTTGTCCTTGAACGACAGTGACCTCCAATGTTTAAAACTGGTACTGCAGTCTATTCAAAACACAGACACACACCCTGTCTTGGGGGTGGAGTGGCTCAGTGGTTAAGACCCTACCCTGTGTGCGAAAGACATCATGGTCACAAGTTTGATCCCACCCCGGCTGATTGTACTCAATTCCATTGTAAGTCGCTTTGGATAAAAGCGTCTGCTAAATGACATGTAATGTAATGTAATGTCTTCTTTCCCTCGTCTTCTGCTGTCCTCTCTCGTCTTCTGCTGTCCTCTCTTGTCTACGTTTTTTTCAGACTTTCCTGACGTCCAGCTGCTTCGTTATTGGCTGAGTGGAAGTGGGGGCGGAGCTACAGTAACAGCAGAAGTTTCCAGACGAGTCAGTTCCGCAGAAATGAAAACACGACTGTGATTGATCAGTGATCAGCTGAGAAGCCCCGCCCCTTACGTTTACAAACCACTAATGACACTTTGTTGACTCTTTTCTATTGATCACTTTAATGAGCTGTTCTAGGTTCAGAGATGAAGACGCCCCCTGCTGGACACGTCTGTGTCACAGAGGACACGTCAGTGGACAGTGGATCAGTTCTGAACTCACAAAGCGGTCAATACAAACAAACAACAATAAAATGTTTTAAAAACATTAATAAACATTTTTTTAAAACATGAAACGCTGGTGAAACTTTGACTCAAATGTCTCTGCTCAGTGAACATCCTCGTCCACTTTGTCCTCACTGTCTCTGTCTCTGCTCAGTGAACAGCCTCATCCACGTTGTCCTCACTGTCTGCTCAGTAAACAGCCTCATCCATGTTGTCCTCTCTGTCTCTGCTCAGTAAACAGCCTCGTCCATGTTGTCCTCACTGTCTCCTCCAAACTCTTCCCCGTTGTCAAAGTAGGACATGATGTAATCCGTTTCCTGCAGATGATCAATAAAGTTAATTTAGCATGAGTGTGATCAGAAAGCTGATCATTAAAGTTACTGATCGATCAGTTCACCTCCTCAAACTCTTCTTCATCATACTCCTCTTCTTCAGGCTCCTCCTCCTCCTCCTCTTTCTTCTTCTTCTTCTCCTCCCCCTCGTCCTCTGAACTCGCCTGCTCCTCCTTCTTCTCCAGAGTCTGACACAAGGGACATATTTGTTAAGGTGGACTGTCTCTGTTAAGGTGGATTTGAAACAGAGAAAACATTTGTTCACCTCCAGTTTGAGCAGAACCTCCTTCTCCTTCATCAGTTTCTTCTTCTGTCCACTCTGAACTCTGTCTGAGACATTGACTGAGACACCTGAGGACAGGAGACATGTCAACCCATCCATTCAGCCATCAATCATTGAGTGGACAGTTGTGTGTTGTGTGTAATCAGATTACTCAGAGTAACTGACCGTCTTTGTGAGCTTTTCTGACGTGAACTCTGAGTTCTCTGGGAACCGTCCTCCAGTCTGCAACCACGACAAACAATCAAACTTAAACAAAGACATTTCTACCAGGAGCAGTGAGGATGTCAGAGTCTCACCTGGAGTCCATTCCACCAGACTGTCCGTCTGTTCACTGCTGTGATATTTGTCTGAGTATCTTTCTACATCTGTACAGGAAACACAAGACTGTCACAATAAAACAATACAAGACTGTCACAATAAAACTCCTGTGAGGAAACAGAAACTTGATTTAATGATATTTTAGGGAGTTCAGGTCTTCACACAGAGAGACAGTGGCTGTTTCTCAATATTCATACTTCTCTGTACTTGTGTACTCGTGTACATGGGATGCAAGGGTACAGTTTTCCCACAGTTCGGTATGCATCACGGTTTTTGGGCCACGGTAACGGTACGGTTTGGATATCTTAATATAAAACTTCTCAGACTAACAAAGGCAATATTGCATTGTAAAAATAATTAAAAGCACAGATATAATCAAAGCACAAACTTTAAACAATAGTGCACTATACACGTATACACTAAATTTAGTACTATCCAATAAAAATAAACAACATTTTAAGCCACTCACAGAAACTACTTAACACTACAATTACAAATACAATCAAATGTGAACATGACAAGGCTGTCAACGTCCTCGTATGTGAATGTGTGTGTGTTGGAGCGTCCGTGAGTAACAATCAGCACGGAGAGCTTCGTCAGTGGCATTGCTCCGCCCAGGGATATGGCTGATAGCTATATAGCTATATTACAGTAGTGTAGAGTAATACATATACATATATATATACATATACAATGCACCACTGCTACTTTAATCTAAATCTAAAATTCTGAGTTAATTAAAAATGAAAAACAAAATAACACGTCAACAAGTAAGAGACGAGGTAGACACGGATAAACATGGAGTCAATCCCAACTATAAATATCTTCAAACACATGTTTGAATTCTAAATGTACAAGAAGTACTGTGTGTGTGTGTTGTGACCTCTGACCTCTGCGTGCAGCTGCTGGCTGGATGAAGCAGGGTAAACTCTTCATAGCTCCTCTGAACTCCTGTTTGAGAGCCAACAGATACTCCGCCTCCTCCCCACCTGCCAGGGGGAGGGGCTTATGCTCCATCACCTAGACAACAACACACACAGGTGACTACCCAGAATGCATTTGGATTTTTCAACTGTTCAAAAGACTTTGTTCAGGTTTTGACATCAGACATCTTAAGGAGATGATGTCACTCTAAGGCAAATCAAAGTTCTGGACGATCAGGTCTAGGGTCTTACAGGGAACACAGGTGTAGTCTATCAGGTCTGATGTCAGGTTCTGGTATTGGGTCTTACAGGGAACACAGCTGTGGTCTCAGGTCTAGTCTCAGGTTCTGGTATTGGGTCTTACAGGGAACACAGGTGTGGTATTGGGTCTAGTCCCAGGTTCTGGTCTGGGATCTTACAGGGAACACAGGTGTTGGCTGTCAGGTCTGGTGTCAGGTTCTGGTCTGGGGTCTTAAAGGGAAAACAGTCTCAGGTCTAGTCTCAGGTTCTGGTCTGGGGTTTGGTCTGGTGTCAGGTTCTGGTCTGGGGTCTTACAGGGAACACAGGTGTGGGCTGCTGCATGGACGGAGGTAAACTCTCTCCTCTGCTGATGCCAACGGCGTCGACACTGAAAGTCATCGCTCTCCGACCTCGACCCCGACCTGCCATCACACCAGATCTGACCGGATCAAACCGGATCAGCAGCTGGATGGAGCAGGGTCTGGATCCAGATCCTGATAGAACAAACCACAGCCATGAGAGGGAGGGGGAGAGAGAGAGAGAGAGAGAGAGAGGGGGGTTCTTGTCTCTGATTTTATCTTCATGAATCTAAAATTTTAGATTAGGCTAAACTGATTTTAGATCCGTTTAATTTGAGTTTCAATACACACACACACACACATATATACATATTATTTATGTTCTGTTTAATGTTATTACATTATAATGTGTTATATTATATTATATCATATTACATTATATTGTGTTACATTATATTGTATCATAACATATTACATTACATTATATTATAATATACAGCTCTTGTTAGCTGTGTTTGCAGCAGTTAGCGGTGCTAGCAGAGTTAGCTGTGTTTACACCAGTTAGCTGTTTGCAGCAGTTAGCGGTGCTAGCAGAGTTAGCTGTGTTTACACCAGTTAGCGGTGCTAGCAGAGTTAGCTGTGTTTACACCAGTTAGCGGTGCTAGCAGAGTTAGCTGTGTTTACACCAGTTAGCTGTTTGCAGCAGTTATCGGTGCAAGCAGAGTTAGCTGTGTTTACACCAGTTAGCGGTGCTAGCAGCAGTTAGCGGTGTTATTAGCGGTATGTGAAGAGTTAGCATGTAGCGGTCGTGTCTCACCTTCAGTCTGTTTCCTTCACATAAACGCGCTTCATCACATGGTCACTGATCGTCAGCGGAGCATCTGCGACAACAAAACATCTTTGTTTGCTCCTCCCTTTTTTCCTCTTGTTTATTTTCCTGGCGGACTAAAGAGCACAATTAAGTTGCTTGCTGCCACCTCGTGTATTGGAGTGTAAAGTCATGACTTCAGAACAGGCGATGACGTGAGGCTGTTTAATAAAGACGTTTGTTTGAACATATACGTATATATACTCTATATATGTATATATATATACATATATGTATATATATATACACATATATATGTGTATATATATAATATATATATATATATATATATATATACACATACACATACCCATACAACTGTTAGAATTCATATTATGGCAAGAACCAATCGGCTAAGTAGAGAGAAACCACAGTCCATCATTACTTTGACAAATGAAGGTCAGTCAGTCCAGAAAATTGCAAATACTTTGGATGTGTGAAAGTGCAGTCACAAAAACCATCAAACGCTACGACGAAACTGGCTGAACGAAGTTGGCTTCCTAACACTGACATGAGGACCGCCCCAGGAAAGGAAGACCAAGAGTCACCTCTGCTGCTGAGGAGAAGTTCATCAGCAGCTCAGATTAGAGCCCAGAGGAATGTCACACAGAGTTCTAGTAGCAGTAACGTTTAGTTAGTTGGACCATCATTTATTTTTCAACAGGACAATGAGCCCAAACACACCTCCAGGCTGTGTTTGGGCTATTTGCCCAAGAAGGAGACTGATAGAGATGATCTGGCCTCCACAGTCACCTGACAGTCACTCAATTCAGATGGTTTGGGATGAGATGGAGCGCAGAGTGAAGGCAAAAGTGCTCAGTATCTCTGGGAAAAACCATTTCAGGTGACAACCTCATGAAGCTCATCGAGAGAATGCCAAGAGTGTGCAGAGCAGTAATCAAAGCAAAGGGTGGCTATTGTGAAGAATCTAAAATATGAAACATGTTTTGAGTTATTTCACAATTGTTTGTTTATTCCATAATTCCACATGTGTTCATTCATAGTTTTGATGCCTGCAACGTAAATAGTCATGAAAATAAAGAAAAAACATTCAATGAGAAGGTGTGTCCACACTTTTGACTGGTAGTGTACGTATATGGACATGCACACACACATACATATATATATATATATATATATATATATACATATATATGATTCTTCCTTCCTTGCTCAGACCCACACTGACCAATGACCCCCACCTCCAGGCTCTGCCCCTCACACTGGGCCCCGCCCCCTGTGTTCTTGCCTCAGTTTGGGTTCCGGTCCTCAGAGACTCAGCAGCGTCAGAGCAGACACACTGAGCCACGGCAGGAGAGGAGATGAGGAGACGAGGAGACAGAGAGAATAAGAAGAAGAGAAGAAAAGACAAGTGTGATGTTTGTGATGATTTAAGAGAAACATGAAGATGCTGTGGATTCACAGAAGGACCACCATGCTGATGATGATGATGATGATGATGATGCTCTGCTGCTCAGGTCTGTCTGATGTTTATTGTTGTTTATTCTTTCTTTGTTATTTATTTGTTGTTGGTTTTGAGTTCACCTGCAGCAGGTCAGGTCAAAGGTCACTGAGTTAAAGATAAAATAATGTCAAACTTTATATTTATAAATATTTAATACAATTGTAAAAAAAGTGAGTTTGTGTGTGTGTCTGCGTGTGTGTCTCTGTGTGTGTGCGTGCGTGTGTACATCTGTGTCTCTGTGTGTGTGTGTGTGTGTGTGTGTGTGTGTGTGTATGTGTGTGATTGTTACCAGCAAAGTCACGTTCAT